>NC_090753.1:53680889-53683389 GCF_036898095.1 Palaemon carinicauda
AGTGTGCGCGAACAGTTAAGAAATGATGGCTAAATATTTCAAAAGACGTGTAAGACACGCATCCCCTTGTTACCAGTGTATGACTAATTCTCTTCCTCTACTAAAAGGACATGGAGAGTTGATTTGACAGCTTTAAACTATATACTGTATATATATATATATATATATATATATATATTTATATATTATATATATATATATATATGTGTGTGTGTGTGTGTGTGTGTGTGTGTGTCAGGAGAGAATTTCACATTGAATAAGCTAATATATGTATATATGCATGAGATTAGCTATTTTATATGGTTTGTTCATTAATTAAACGATAGAGAGACGAATAAAATTAGTTGATTTCGTGAAAGGTTATTGAATAGAGAGACTGGAAATGAGAGAAATGAGGAATGGAAAGGCATTTTGTGCGCTGAATGCTATATTGTAGTTTTATAGACAAATGAAACGGCCAGCACAGGGGCTAGAGCCTATGACTCACTTGCATGAGTAATTGTCACGTGCAGCTTTAGATAATCACCACCCCTAAGGACGCCTGCAAGAAAGCCGGTAACAATGACGTCACCAGGACGTCAAGAATTATGAATGACGTCAACATTACGATAGAAGAAGGGGACCAATAAAACACAGGAACAGTCACCGGAAATAATGTCATTTAGTCACACCTTTGATTGGCCTATAAAAAAATCTGCAAGGGAGCAAGTCTGCTCTTCCATCACCAGCAAATACTGAGAAAGACTCTCCCTTCTCCCCTATCCTGGGGCTTGGCCCCCGCACCAAATGCCGAGTAACAGGCACTTCATTAACTTCAAGAAATGTGGTACAGTTGGCCGCAAGATATAGAATGAGAGAAGTCCAGTTGGAGATGTCCTTTTGCGTTTCAACCTGAGAGGTGGGTGAATGAGTAAACTCCTGCCCAAGACGAAGTAGGTCGAATTTTTCAACGTTCCCATGAGAGGACACCTGTCTTAGATCGAGATACCATCCTGTCTGAGAAGTCCACTGTTGCAGCCTCCAATCTTTAAGAAAATTCATTTTGTTCAAGAGATTCGTAAAATAGCTGTTCACCAAAGTTCACTTATTAAAGTAAAGAAATAGATCGACATTTTACCTGCACTCCATCTCCTGAAGGTCTTATATATAAAGTAATTAATAGCACTCATAAGTTCAATGACAGTAACTCTTCATTATAACTTATAAGATAATAACTGGAAATATAACGGACTTGAGGCTGTTATAAAATTCATTGTGCCCAAGTACTTTCATATATATATATATATATATATATATATATATATATATATATATATATATATATATATATATATATATATATATATATATATATATATATATATATATATATATATATATATATATATATACAGTACGTGTGTGTGTTTGTATATGTATAAGAATATATACCATATACACACGCTTATACAGTATATACACATACACACAAATATATATGTATATATATATATATATATATATATATATATATATATATATATATATATATATATATATATATATATATATATATATATATATATATATATAGGCAGACACATGCTCTTTAGTATTTATGGTAGATGTGACTTTTGGAATTTTTGATAAACATGAGAATCCGTTTACGTATTTTGTGATGTGAAAGGGAAGACAGTAAAGGTGAGAGTTCCTTTCTGATGTTTAGATAACCCTTCACCACCGGTTGAAATCATCATTGCCATTATTGAGAAATTAATTTGAATATATTTTTTATTGTAAATTTTGATCTTGCGATGGCACTAAAATTCAAGCAAGAGGTCGATAATGCAAGTTTTATGAATGCTCGGCTCCACAAGGCACCAGAAGAGTTGGAAGACCCAGGCTTACATGGCTGACGACTATAAAGCGCTAAATAGGAGATGATGATTGGAGAAGTATTTAATTAAAAGCTCAAGATAGAGACGACTGGTGGAATCTTACTGAGGCCCTTGCGTTAATAGTTGTAGAAGATGATGATCATGATGATGATGATGATTCTGATTATATATATATATATATATATATATATATATATATATATATATATATATATATATATATATATATATATATATATATACACGCACACATTTCTCTCCTGACACGCTTGGAAACATTACCAAGCGTACGACTACCGGTCTCAATCCTTCCCTCGGGTAGGGAGGAGGGGGGGGGGTAGTCATGCCCTAGCCAGAGGGGGTACCACAAATTGCCGAAACTTCCATCTATTAGTTAGGAAAGGGAGAGGGGGTGCGAGGGGCTAAATCTTTGTTTGTGCATATCTATCTAAATATTTAGCTTGCTAGCGATTTGCTGCAGACTAGCTGCCATTGTCTCTGGTATTCCATTCTGTGTACCCTGGCACATTGGAATAGCGTGACTGCACTGGAGAGAGTTTTATTTGAATATTGTAAACAAGAGAATGGAAGCAGAAGAGAAAGCGGTCGCTTGTTGGAAAATT
>NC_090753.1:53685889-53688389 GCF_036898095.1 Palaemon carinicauda
AGGAATTAATCAAGATGCAAATGTAAAAATAAAGTATATTTTTCAGCCCCTGACCACAATAAACTCCACATTCCTCCTCCCCCCCCCCTCCTGAAAAAACTGAAAATTTAGGTCTCCTGCATTGACCAATACAATAATTGAGTTGTAGCATACTTAACTTCGTATTAGAAGCAAATAGTTACGTTGAATTATCATTTGATCATAAGAGAAAATATTGCTACAGAAACAATTCCCTTTAAAGCAGATAGAGGATAATTTTTTTTTATATTCTTGATATAAAAAGCGATGTTTATTTCATTCTTAACAAAGGTTAAGATTTTTTCGACTTAATAAGATGTTGTAGACTTATAATATAGACTTGTCGAAATATTGAGTTTTTAGTTACTCCATTAAGATTTTGCCCACCTATGAAGATTTTGTCCACTTATTAAGATTTGTTGAATCATTGAGATTTTGTCGACTTATTACCTTCGAAAATGGCAAACTGGAAACTCCAAGAGAAAGCCGTAGGTCTTGTTTTTCTTTTTTCTCTGAATGCTTGAGTGATGTGTTGTTGCCTTGAGTGAGACGAGCATCAAAGGATGGAAGTTAGTTGGTGTTCTCAAACTTCCTTCCAAAGAGAACCGTCAATCCTGCTAACTATTCTCTCACAGCTCAAATCATTCTCTGCTTTTTGGACAATGTATGATTTCTAAATCATTCTGTTTATTCCCATTTTACATATTGTTCTCCGAAGATCATTCTTTACATATGTATGTTACTGTTTCATACCTCTCAAATATATGATTGATTTTCCAATACCCTAGATATGTATCCCCTATCTTTTTATTGTCTTATTGAACACAACAACGTATGTCAGAGAATGTTATAGAGCGGCCTCCCGTCTGGATTTTTTTTTTCTTTTGCACATTTTCTTTATATGAAAACAACATTTGACCTTTTAAAAGATTTTGAAAGGTATTTGGTAGTAGTGTTTAAAGTGGACTTCCATGATGTAGTTGTACACAAAAGATATCCCAAATAATTTGAATATATTTGGCTTCTAAACTGCAATTACCCGGACGAATACTTTTACACACATTGCACTGCAATACTAATGATATGAAAGTGCATTTGTTAAGTCGTTAAGGTATTTATCGCATACAGTGTTTGTGACCTACTGTATTTTTTGTTTATACATCGGCTTTAATATTATTGTGGAATTAAGGGCTGTGTTGTGTGGGAGACTTCACAGTGCATCAGACTAAATCTCGTGAAATAGATTTTTAATTCTTATTGTCAGGAGGATTGCAAATATGCTAGAGCTTACGTTTACCTTTCATCCACATGTCAACAGAAATATTAAATGACAGGTTTCAGTCTTCATAAAATTCATATGATTTCTCTCTCTCTCTCTCTCTCTCTCTCTCTCTCTCTCTCTCTCTCTCTCTCTCTCTCTCTCTCTCTCTCTCTCTCTGGTTTTTCTCTTTATCTACTCTTTCTTCTGCTTTCACATGCTCTATTCTTTTTTCCTCCTGCTCTCTCTCTCTCTCTCTCTCTCTCTCTCTCTCTCTCTCTCTCTCTCTCTCTCTCTCTCTCTCTCTCTCTCTCAGTCAAGCGACATTTTCATCTTAGTCAGTGGCACTAGATTAACATGCAATAAACCATCTCATTCTTTCTGTAAGAGTTTGTTTGATGATGTGTTGACGGTGACAAATTACTTTTTTACTTCTTTGAATTTTTAATAATTTCGTGAATAAATTCAGAACACCGATGGTGTTTCGTGCCTCTCGCTATCAGCTTCAGATACAGGACTATTCTTCTGATTAAAATAGTTCGACGAATGCATTATATTTATGCAAAAAAAAATACTTTGCCTAAGATTGTTATTTCTTTTTTATCTACTTTCACATCTAAGTCGCCTAGCACAACTAGTCTTACTTACTTCCACATATAAGTCTCCTACGACAATTCGTGTTTTTTATCTAATTTCACATCTAAGTCACCTAGCACAACTAGCCCTTTCATCTACTTTCACATCTAAGTCACCTACGACAACTAGTCTTTTTCATCTACTTTCACATCTAAGTCGCCTAGCACAACTAGTCTTTATTTACTTCCACATATAAGTCTCCTACGACAACTAGTCTTTTTTTATCTAATTTCACATCTAAGTCTCATAGCGCAACTATTGTGTTTATCTACTTTCATATCTAAGTCACCTAGCACAACTAGTCTTTTTATTTACTTTCACATCTAAGTCACCTAGCACTTTCATCTATTTGCACATCTAATCTCTTACCACAACTAGTATTTTTATCTACTTTCACATCTAAGTCACCTAGCTCAACTAACCCTTTCATCTACTTTCACATCTAAGTCACCTAGCACAACTAGTCTTTTTATTTACTTTCACCTCTAAGTCACCTAGCACTTTCATCTCTTCGCACATCTAATCTCTTACCACAACTAGTATTTTTAACTACTTTCACATCTAAGTCACCTAGCTCAACTAACCCTT
>NC_090753.1:53690889-53695889 GCF_036898095.1 Palaemon carinicauda
TCGAACCCCAGTCTGGCGTTCACCAGTCAGAGACGTTACAACATCGTAGCAGTAGTAATAATAATAATAATAATAATAATATCCCACTGATGAAAGTAAGTACAACTACTCTATTTAACTACCCAGAATTTCTTCAAATTCTACAAAATCTCGAAGATGATTCGTCTACAATTTACAACTTGAATCTTCCTTAGTGAATAGGTATTCTGTAAGATAGACAATAATCGTTGACACAACTAATTACAACATATTTAAATTCGAAAAGAAAAATTTGTTCTAAGTAATATTTGAAATTAATTTGTCTTGAAAAGTGATTCAATCGGAAATGAAAACCTTATCTTTATAAAGAATTCTCAAATTACGTTAAAGCTTTATAGAATAAGAAGCTTACTGTTCATACCTTCTTAATGTAGTTGTCATCAAGGTCAGTGAATAATATATAATACATCATCATTATCACCTCCTCCTCCTACGTCTATTGATGCAAAGGGCCTCGGTTATATCTCACCTCTTGTCTCTATCTTGAGCTTTTAATTCAATACTTCTTCATTCATCATCTACTTTTTACCAATAATAATTATAATTTATAGATAAGACAAATCCATAATGAACGTAATCTCCATTGAACATTATTATTATTATTATTGTTATTATTATTATTATTATTATTATTATTATTATTGTCAATCCTAGCTGGAAAAGCTGGATGCTATAAGCCCAAGGGCTCCAACAGGGAAAATAGCCCAGTGAGGAAAGGAAATAAGGAAATAGATAAACTATATGAGAATTATTAAAGAAAGAATGTAAAATATCCTAATTATTATTATTATTATTATTATTATTATTATTATTATTATTATTATTATTATTATTATTATTATTATTATTATTATTATCAGCTAGGCTACAACCCTAGTTGGGAAAGCAGTACAAATGTTAGAATAGATCTGTTGTATATACAGTAAACTATAAAAAGATACTTATGTCAGCATCTTCAATATAAAAACATTCGCTTCTAGTTTGAACTTCTGAAGTTCCACTGATTCAACTGCCTGATTAGGAAAATCATTCCATAATCTGGTCATAGCTGGAATAAAACTTCTAGAATACTTAGCAGTATTGAGCCTAATGATGCAGAAGGCCTGACTATTAGAGTTAACTGTATATTTAGTACTGCGTACATGATGCTACAGTCTGGGAAGATCTGAATGCAAAGGATTGACAGAATTATGAAAAATCTTATTCAACATGCATAAATAACTAACTGAATGACGGTGCCAGAGATTAATATCTAGATCAGGAATAAGAAATTGAATAGACCGCAAGTTTTTGCCCTAAAAATTAAGATGACAGTCAATAGCCAAAAACCAGACAGGAGAACAATACTCGAAAAAAAAGGCAAAACTTAAACACTTCTTCAAATTAGATAGATCACCCAAAAATCTTGCTCAAATAGACAATTTATGTGCAATTGAAGAAGAAACAGACCGAATATGTTTCTCAAAAGTAATTATGCAATTAAGAGTCACGCCTAAAATTTGAAATTATAGTTAAAGAAACCTTATCAACGTAAAAATCTGGATGACCTACTTACAATCATACTTTGAGTATTGTTAGGGTTCGATTTCATGCCCCATCATTTTCACCATGCACCAATTTTAGCTACATCTGTATCAAAGGATGCGGAGAGTGATGGCATCGTCTGTATATGCAACAAGCCAAACCACATTCCATGGGTATAGAGTATGAAAAGTAATGAGCCAAGAACACTACCCCGAGGAACACCAGATATCACATACTTTATCTTACTGTGGTGCCCATCAACAACAACTCTTTGTTATCTTTTACTTAAAAATTCAGTAATTGTGCGAATAATAGATCCATTCACTCTCATCTGTTTAAATTTGTAAACAAGGGCCTCATGATTAACACGGTCAAAGGCAGCGCTAAAAAACAAGACTAATCAACCGAATTTCCTGACCACAATCAAGAGATTTCTATACAGTATTGGAGGTAGAAAGAAGAGCATCACATGCTTCAAGGCCTTTACAAAAACCAAATTGCAAACTAGGGAATGTAATATTACCATCACCATACCCTTTTAGACGTTTTGCCAAAAGACGTTCAAAAACTTTATATAATATAGGAGTTATGGAAAATGGGCAGTAATGAGCCGGGCTAGAGCTTATTATAATTAATAACATAAACTTGACTGTCACCATTCTGGAAAAGAGCTCTCTATCTCACGCTAGAACTGACTTACAATAAATCTCTTCATACTTTAATAAATAGAAAACCAGATTATGGATGCAATAGTTGAGCAGCAGAAATATTTATAGAAATTATTCTGAAGGAAATCTTCAATGCGCAGTTAAGCGATGCAAATGTTTTATTGCAAAGCCAAATACTGCGATAAAATTACCTTGATGACGCTTATGAATAAATGTCAAGATGCGACAACAACCTTCTCATCAGACTATTATTAATGACAATTAATTTTTAATTTAATATTGTTAAGAAAGCATTCATTATCCTTCTTAGACAATATTTAGATACAGCATTAGTGTATATAAAACATAACAACAACAAAAACAACAGTTTCTAGTTCAGTATAAGACAAAGGTCTCAGATGCGTCCTTATTTATATGTGTCCTTATTCATGTCTGGGGCTTGGCCATTTGCGACCGTTTATTGTTCACCATAGGACAAAGGTTTCGGACATGTCCTAATTCATGTCTAAGGTTTGGCCATTTGCAACCGTTTCTAGTTCACCATAGGACAAAAGGTCTCAGACCTTTCCTTATTCACGTCTGGGGTTTGACCATTTGCAAACGCTTCTAGTTCGCTATAGGGCAAAAGACTCAGACATGCCTTTATTCATGTTTGTGGTTTGGCCATATGCAACAGATTCTAGTTCAATATATGACAAAGGGCACAGACATGTCCTTGTTCATATATGGGGTTTTGCCATGTGCAACCGTTTGTAATTCACCATAGGAGAAAGGCCTCAGATATGTCCTTATTCATGTCTAGGGTTTGGCCATTTGCAACCGTTTCTAGTTCACTATAGGATAAAGACCTCAGTCATGCCCTTATTTATGGCTGGGGTTTGGCCATTTGCAATTTTTTTTAGTTCTCTATAGACAAAAAATTAAGACATGTCCTTATTCATGTCTAGAGTTTGGCCAATTGCAACTGTTTCTAGTTTGCCATGGATGAAGGCCTAGGACTTGTCCTTATTCATGTTTGGGGTTTGGTCATTTGCAACTGTTTCTAGTTCAGTATAAGGCAAAGACCTCAGACATGTCCTTATTCATGTCTGGGATTTGGCCATTTGCAAACTGTACTTGTTCACTATAGACACAAAATTAAGACATATCCTTATTCATGTCTGTGGTTTGGCCATTTGCAACTTTTCTTGTTCAGTATAGGACATAGACCTCAAACATGTCCTTATTCATATCTGGGGTTAGACCATTTGCAAATGTTCCTAGTTCACTATAGAATAAAGCCTTAATACATGCCCTTATTTATGTCTGGGGTTTGGCCATTTCCAAACGTTTCTAATTCACTATAGATAAAATATTAAGACATATCCTTATTCATGTCTGTGGTTTGGCCATTTGCAACTTTTTCTAGTTCAGTATAGGGCAAAGACCTCAAACATGTCCTTATTCATGTCTGGGGTTAGACCATTTGCAAATGTTCATAGTTCACTATAGAATAAAGCCTTAATACATGCCCTTATTTATGTCTGGGGTTTGGCCACTTTGCAAACGTTTCTAATTCACTATAGACAAAAAATTAAGACATGCCCTTATTCTGTCTGGTGTTTGGCCAATTGCAACTGTTTCTAGTTCGTTATAGAATAAAGGCTTAGTACATGCCCTTATTTTATGTCTGGGCTTTAGCCATTTGCCACTATTTCTAGTTCACTGTAGAAGAAAGGACTCAGAAATACCCTTATTCATGTCTGGGGTCTGGCCAATTGCAACCGTTTCTAGTTCACTGTAGGACAAAGGCTCAAGACATGTCCTTATTCATGTCTGTGGTTTGACTATTTGCAACCGTTTCTAGTTCACTATAGGAAAAAGGCCTCAGACATGTCCTAATTCATGTCTGGGATTTGGGCATTTGCAACCATGTCTAGTTCACCCTAGGACAAAGGCCTCAGACATGTCCTCATTCATGTCTGGTGTTTGTCCATTAGCAACCGTTTGTAGTTTATTATGGGACGAAGGACTCAGACGTGTCCTTCTTCATGTCTGGTCTTAACCATTTTCATCACCACTGTGGGAAAAGTAATGCTGTGAGATTTTCGTCTGATCGCTAACAGCAAACCAACCTCGTATGGGTGGCCCTGACTAATACAGTTTGGCTAATCATGATGGTACACAAACTCTTTCACCACGTTATGTTACCCGTATTGTTAAAAAAGCCTTTAATATACTACAAGAGTGAATAAGATATATTTGCGGAATGTCAAACACCAGGCTGAAATCGACCATATCAATCGCAGTATTTTTAACCACTACCCAATGACAGCCAAATATTCAAGCAATCTTTAACATCCACTTAATCAGCATAAACTATCATTTAACGTGAACGGAGATATTCTTGCTGCTGGAATCTCCCTGGACGTTAGAGGCCTTGCTAGTGGTAGTCTCCCGAATGGTCTCTAGTGACATGGTGGATGGCCAGGGTCGCTTCCTTCAGGATTGTGATCCCACTGCTGTTGGGGTTCAAAGCAACGCCCTGTCCGGAGAGGGGGGGGGGGGATATAAAGGTGGGTGACGTTTAGAGGTGACAGTCGCTGGTTTTATGGATGCATCTTGTTTGTTTATATGGGGTGGGTTTTGAGAGAGAGAGAGAGATGAGAGAGAGAGAGAGAGAGAGAGAGAGAGAGAGATGAGAGAGAGAGAGAGAGAGAGAGAGAGAGAGCACAGGAGCCAATGTATAAGGTATGTATGTGTGTGTTGCATCATAAACTTTTCTTACAC
>NC_090753.1:53702352-53724852 GCF_036898095.1 Palaemon carinicauda
GAGAGAAAAAAAAAAAACTTAGTCGCCAAATACACTTTAGCGCCTCTTTGTATATAATAGGGAGAGAGAGAGAGAGAGAGAGAGAGAGAGAGAGAGAGAGTTTTATGTACGCTAGAAATGTATCTCAGCTCGTAATCATAACCAGAAGAACAGAGGTATTACAGAATGCATTTGCAAAGTGGAGAGAGAGAGAGAGAGAGAGAGAGAGAGAGATAGAGGGGGAGAGAGAAAGAGAGAGATTGCAATATTGAAATGAGTATTACGTCCAACATTAACTTACACCAACGCTCAGGTTCTTACCAAAAAATTATTATTATTATTATTATTATTATTATTATTATTATTATTATTGTAAGTTTTAAAGACTTGCTGCAAAAATCTATTAGAATAGCCCTTAATGCTAACTCATTATTCTTCCATATTGATGTCATGTAATACGTGGATTCCCTTTTGGGAGATTACAAGCGAAAAGGTGGAATTTTATAACGACATCTCCTAAGATGGAATTAACAATCAAATGCATGCAAATTGTAGCAAACAATCCAGAAATGCAGAGCAACTATAAACGGTTACAATAAAAATGAGATTAATTAATTTACATATGAATGAATCACTCTCCGGTAGAATCAACAATTTATTCTCTGAAGCGGTGCCACGTCTTCCCATATACATAGCGACTTTAGGCGAAAGACTAATTTCCGCGATGGGAAACGTGGCATCACCGCTAATATAGGCAAGTTCTTTCTCACTGGAGCTGGAATACAGCACTGGTCATCTAAAGTTTGCATCTCATTACAGCATTTAAAAGGTGTTTCTTTTTTTTCAATTGAATCCCTTTGACCAATTCGTTGCTTATTATTAGCAAGAGAAGGAGACCTCAACCTCCGTCAAGTCTGGGCAGTCGAGGTGTCCTCTTTGCCAAAGCTCCATAGTGGAGGAAGGGCTGGTTATTTACAGCGTGTGATTCCTTCCGTATCCTGCAGGTGTTTATTGATAATATCGTGTTTGGGGATTTCAGATATAATGGACAGAGGCCTCTTCTTCTTCTTCTTCATCTTCTTCTTCTTCTTCTTCTTCTTCCTCAGAGGGAAAGGATTCTTCCTCTGGTCGCCATCCGTGATGGAAGAGAAATTGGGTGTCACCCAAAGTCTTGCCTATTGCTCAAACAGTCTTTCTATAAGATGTATTTTTTTCATTTATATAATTTTTGAGATTAACCGAAAAGTTTGTCTATAGCTTTTATAATCCTCCATAAGATTATATTTTCCCTTCCTATAAATGACCTAAAATATAGTATTTGGCCTTCAACAATTATCCAAGGGATATATTTTTCATTTATGTAAATGGTGAGATTGACCCAAAATATCGTCTATTGCTTTTCCAATCCTCCAAAAAGGGATATTTTCCTTTTCTTTTTATTTATGTTGATGGGCAGATTGACCCAAAATTTTGCATATGTCTCTTACAATTTGCCAATTTGTCCTTTCCATTCACTTATATTGTGAAATTGAACCTAAATATTTTTCAAGTCTTTCAACAATCTTCCATTTTTTTTGAATGATGAGTTTTACCCAAAATCTTATGTACTTCTTCCAAAACTTTGCATACAGTTATATTCCTCGCTTATATGAAATGTGAAATCATCTTAAATATTTTTGACGGCTTCACCTTTTCCAAATAATATAAATAGAAAGAAAACTAACGTTTCTGACTGGTAATCGTCAGACTAGGATTCAATTCCCGCTCAGACTCGTTAGTTCCTTTGGTCGCTGCAACCTCAGCATTCTTGTGAGCTAAAATTAGTGGTTTGGTGAGCCTGTATGTCTATCTACTGAGTCACCAGCTGCAATTGATTGGCCCTCCCTGGTCCTAGCTTGTGTGGAGACGGGTCTTGGGCGCTGATCATATGGATATATGATCAATTTCTAGGGCGGTGTTCTTCTAGCTAGGACAATGTCACTGTCCGTTGCCTCTGCCATTCATGAGTGGTCTTTAAAGCATTAAACACCTTACTTTATAATGGTAAGAATAAATGGTCCAATAGTCCAATACGGCTTCAATATTTCCAAAAAATATATATTTTTTCCTATAGATAAAAGTAAAATTAATCCATAGAGATGTATACTGGAAAGAATGAAACCATTCATAAGTTATTTTACATCGATATAAGGGATAACATTGACAAATATATATATAATTTTTCGTTGGTGAAACCAAAGGTATTTTGCTAACAATAAACTTTTGTAAAGCCAAACTTTTTATTCATATAAAAAAGAGAAATGGTTTCAAGACCTTTGAATAGGAATCGTTTAAACTTTTCCACTTGTCCAGAAAGACTTTTAAAACTTTTTTTGAGGCTGACAATAAATAATCGTTCAAAGGGAATATTTTATCTTGGTGTGAATGGTCAAGTTTTCTATTGGCTTCGAAAGACGCAATTTTTTAACTTTTCCAAAAATATTTTGGGGTTTTGAAACTATGAATCTTCCTCTTGATAAAGTATTTATCTCTCTCTCTCTCTCTCTCTCTCTCAATTGAATCTTCGTCTTGATAAAGTTTCTGTCATGATATCAAAGATTACCATCATTTATTAAGGTAAATAAATCTCTCTCTCTCTCTCTCTCTCTCTCTCTCTCTCTCTCTCTCTCTCTCTCTCTCTCATGAGTATTGATTCTGATGTTACATAAATAATGTACTGCCTACGATTCCTTTAAAAAAATCAAAGTTTAAAGAACCAGAACTACGGCCTACACAGGTCTTAACAAGTGGCGACCGTGACAGGATCGTACGCAGGTGTACTCTGGAGGGATTTGACAGTATTTATTGTTGATATTTGATTTTTGGTTTAGTTGCTTTCCTTCCCCATAGGATATTATTTTCATTAAAATGAAGGACTTTACTTTTGACCCGTCGGAATTCTTGGGTTCGGCTGACTGTTTGAAATATTTAGGAGTTTTGACAAGGGCTTATTTGGTACAGTGTGCCCGGTGGTTGGAGATCCCTCATAAGTCCTCTGACACTCGGGCCAATTTGTTAAAACTGGTTAAGGAAAAAGTGTCCCAAGATTTGGCTGAGGGTAATGAGGTAGCTAGCGGCATAGCCAGTGATTTTGAGAGTGGCACTGATTTTGGGTCGGACCAAGAAGGATCCATAGTCGATGATGATGTGAGCATAAATCCTGGTTTGTCCCTGTTCGCTGATTCCCCTGCAGTAAAGGTTATGTATGAAGGTCCGGCCAATTTTCCTACTCCGGCCAGGGCTGTTAAAAATGTCAATATATCAACTAACCCCTTTTTAGCTGAGGAGGCTGTTCCCAACCATGTAACACCTTCTGCTCATGTAATGGGGCAGGAGGAGTTCCATGTAATTTGTAAGAGAATTGAGTTATTGAAGCTGCAGTTTGAGGAGGACGAGAGGTCCCGGAAACATGAGATTGAGTTGCTCAAGCTTAACCTTGAGTTGGCCAAGGTGCAAGGGTCCCCTAATCATGTTAGTTCTCCCTATAGCTCATCATCAGACAAATTTAATATTTCGGGTGCACTAAAGTTAATTCTGGTACGCTCCGTACCAGAATTTTTTAAAGCTTTTGAGAGAGTTGCCACCCGGTTGTCTTGGCCCACAGAAATGTGGACGGTACTCATACAGTGTAGATTGACGGGCAAGGCACTGCGGGTGTATAATGCATTGGAAGAGGGCCTTGCCAGAGATTATGACAAAGTAAAGGCTTTGGTTCTCAGAGCCTATGATTTGGTCCCTGAGGCCTATCGTCAGAGATTCCGAACCACTGGCAAGCCCAATTCTATGTCTTATGTTGAGTACGCTCGTCTCAAGGAGGAGCAGTTTGACAACTGGCTGAAAAGTCGTCAAGTTGCTTCCTTCTCTTCCTTGAGGGAACTGATGGTACTGGAGGAGTTTAAGAAGGTGTGTAGTAAAGAATTGAGGGTTCATCTGGAGGACACTAAAATTTTAACTTCGTCCAAGGCGGCTCAGGTAGCTGATGAGTCTGTCCTGACCCATCGGGCTGGGTCAGGTAACTTCTCGTCCTCATACCCTAATAATAATAGTAATTTGTCTTCTAAGTCGAATAATCCCTTTAAAAACCAATCTAGTACCCCAAATAGTAGCATGAGTAATCATGTTGGTAGTGGCTTCAGAAAGGACTTGAGTGGTGGGCCCACTCTGGTTTTTTCTAACCGTGGCAATTCGGGTAAAACTAATCAAATTAGAGGTAATTGCTTTTGGTGTAATAAGCCAGGGCATCGACAAGCTGAATGTAGAGCCAGGAGCCGTTACCTCCAAAAGAATCAAAATAAGAGTCAAAATAATGTTAATCAGCCTACGCCAATCTCACTAATTTCAAATAATTCTATTTCAGAGAGTAAGAATAGTAAAACTGTTGATCCCCAGGTTAGTAGTGAACCAGATATAGGTAAAGTAAAACCTGTATTGTGTGAGTCCACTGGTAATTTATGACCATTTAACAAATATGTCTACCCCAGAAAATTGAAATCTGAAACCTCTACACTTTATGTTAAGTTCTTGAGGGACACAGGATCCGCTAGATCTTGGTGTTGGCAGGGTCCTTGTCTAACTTAGTTCCCTATACTGGAGAATACGTGGTCCTGGGAGGATTTCCCGATACGGTGGTATCTGCTCCTTTAGTAAGGGTGGAGCTGTCCTTCCCAGGGTATCACAAGGTTACTGAGCTGGCGGTAGTTGAGAGCCTGCCGATACCAGGAATAGACGGAATCCTTGGGAATGATATGTTGAGTGCAGAGGGGCAGGAATTATTTCCTATTGTTTCGGTCACGGCTTGCCCTGTGGCAATAACTACTCGAGCCTCTGCTAAGCGTGCAGCAGAAGCTGATAATGATGATGACCTAGATTTAAGTAATTTAGAAGTAGAGGTAGAGAAGCCCGGGCTAGTAGAAGGTAGTAGTAGTAGCAGTAGTTCTAGTTTTGGAGTGTTTAAATTATTGAAATCCGATTGTGACCGTCTCTCTTTCATACAGGCCCAAAAAGATGAATTTTCATTTGAGTTAGGTAATACTGACGATTTGACCAGGCCCAGGTTTGTGGTTTTAAAAGGATTGTTGTATAGGGTCAGTCGTCCCCCAACTCATCAACTAAATGTGACTTCTTGTTTAAGACAAATTGTCGTACCTACCAAGTTTAGGGAGGCTGTGTTAAGCCTTGCACATGAGGACTCCTTTTCTGGCCACTTAGGCTTAAGTAAAACTTTTTGTAGGTTGAGTAAATGTTTTTGGTGGCCAGGAATGAAGTCTTCGGTGAAGAAGTTTGTAAGAACTTGTGAAGTGTGTCAGGTGATGGGTAAACCCAATCAACCTATTCCCAAGGCTCCTCTTAACCCAATTCCTTCAATTGGAGAACCCTTTGCAGAATTGGTAATTGATGTGGTAGGACCTCTGCCTAGGACGAAGTTAGGGTTTACGCATCTCCTGACCATAATGGATAGAGCATCACGTTTTCCTGAGGCCTTTCCAATGAAGAAAATAACCTCAAAAGCAGTGTTTGACAGATTAGTGGAGTTTTTCTCCAGGTATGGACTGCCTCGTAAAATTCAGTCAGATTGCGGCTCAAATTTTACAAGCAGGGTATTTAAGAGTAAGTGTGCTGAACTGGCCATTCAGCACATTACCAGTGTACCCTACCATCCTGAGAGTCAGGGTGTGGTGGAAAGATTTCACCAGACCCTTAAGTGTATATTAAAAAAATATTGTTATGAGCAAGGAGAGGATTGGGATAAAGGGCTTCCCTTTGCTCTCTTTGCCATAAGGAATTTTCCCAATTCTTCTACTGGCATTGCTCCCTTTGAATTAATATTTGGGCACAAGGTTCGAGGACCTTTGGAAATCTTCCATGAATTGCTCGAAGTAAATCAGAGAGGAGAGCGTACGGTGGGAGAAGTTGTTGGTGAACTTAAGTCCAAGTTAGCCGTAGCTTGGAAGTATGCTAAAGATAATTTGTCTGCTTCCCAAGCTACAATGAAAACCAAATTTGATCAGAAGTGTAAGGTACGCTCATTTGAGTCCAGGGACTTAGTATTAGTTTTAAGCACAGACCCAGACAACTTCCTTGAACCCAGGTACAAGGGCCCCTGGAAGGTGTTGAGAAAGTTGTCCGAGGTCAATTATGAAGTTGAAGCCCCTGGAACTAGTCGTAAATGTAAAATATTCCACATAAACAGGTTGAAATCTTACTCTTCTGATAGACGGGATCCGTTGGCCATTGTTTTTGAGCCAGTTATGAGTGTGGTTGCACCTGTTGAGGAAAACTTGGAAGATGTTTTGGACCAGGTGCCTTCAGATGCTCTAGGTAATAACTTGAAAAATTTAGGTGTATTAAAAGAGGGGTTAGAGCATCTGGAGGCACCTCAGATATACTAAACCTAATTATGGAATTTTCTGACTTGTTTCAGGACTCTCCAGGAAGGACGAGGTTGCTCCAGCATGATGTTGATGTTGGGGACGCTTCTCCAGTTAAGCAAAGCCCGTATCGCCTCAGTCCAGAGAAGCGTGCCATTGTTGAAGACGAAATTAAATACATGCTGGAGCATAATCTCATACAACCATCAGTAAGTCCATGGAGTTCCCCTATAGTCTTAGTGAAGAAGCCTGATGGTAAATATCGTATGTGTGTTGACTATAGGAGGGTAAACTCGGTTATTAAAAATGATTCCTTTCCTCTTCCCCGTATTGAGGATTGTCTGGACCTGATAGGTCCTGCTAGGTTTATTACGAAATTGGATCTGTTAAAGGGATATTGGCAGGTCCCCCTATCTGGCCGTGCCCGTGAAATTTCAGCATTTGTGACGCCCTCAGGTCTTTACGAGTACAAAGTAATGCCCTTTGGGATGAAGAACGCTGCCTGTACTTTCCAGCGTCTGATGAACAGGGTAATTTGTGGCCTGGAAGGTACAGAAATCTATATAGATGACTTGGTGGTACACAGCAACGACTGGCGGACCCACCTGGTAAGATTACGAAAAGTTTTTGAGGCACTTAGGGCCGCCGGTCTTGTTGTGAATCTGGGTAAATGTAACTTTGGGAAAGCTAAGGTTAGTTATTTGGGTCACGAGATTGGCTTGGGTAAAGTTGCTCCTAAGCAAGCCAATTTCGAGGCCATTGTTGCTTTGAAGAGACCGTGTAATGTCAGAGAGGTTCGTAAGGTGCTGGGTATGTTGGGATATTACCGTAGGTTTGTCCGAAACTTCTCTGACCTTGCACAGCCTCTAACTAATTTATTGAAAAAAGGGCAGAAATTTATTTGGTCTTCTCGATGCGAAGAAGCATTTTTAAAACTTAAGATGTTACTCGTGTCTAATCCAATATTGGTTTCTCCCAATTTTCAGAAGCCATTCATCATAGCCGTGGATGCCAGTGATGTAGGAATTGGGGGAGTCCTCTTTCAAAGGAGTGATGATGGTGAAGTACGCCCCATATCTTACTACAGCCGTAAGTTACTAGAGGCGGAAAGAAAGTACTCCACCATTGAGAAAGAGGCTCTGGCATTGGTGCGGACATTGGTACATTTTAAACCATATGTAACTAACTTTTCATTCCCTATAGAAATTTGGACCGACCATAATCCGTTGTTATTCATTGAACGTATGAAGGGATCAAACCAGAGGATTCTGCGTTGGGCCCTTCAGCTACAAGAGTTCAATTTAATTATAAAACACATTAAAGGGGTGGATAATTGCATCCCAGATGCTCTCTCACGTGTCTTAAGTTTTGATCCCTCCCTCTGTTTCTTGGGGCCCTCTCGGTACTCCTGGTTGCATGTGTTGCGGTTCCATCCATGTTTCGAGGTATGTATATATTGAGCTCAGGTAAAAGGTTTGTACTCTTGTAAATTGTTCCAGGACCTAGGTTGGTGTGGATAATTCTATATTATATTTGTTTTTCTCTGTGTGCCTACTAAAATTTATTGTTGACAGGTATAGGAGTGAATTTCTGTCCAAATGTTTAGGGATGTATTTAAAACTTGCTATGTTCTTGTCCTTTTGCTTAGGTTTAAGATATTTTTACCTTGATTGGTTTATTACTGTAGATACTATTTTTAAGACTGTGTTTTTTTTTTTTTGGTTTAAGATATTTTATCTTATCAGTGGTTTGTAGTAGCTTTAGGGTTTAACCTGAATTTTTTTTTTCATTTTTGTGGCCCTGCATTTTCTGATGTTTTGTCCAGCCTTGTGGCTTATCATTAAAAGAAAAATTTTGCATTTAGTGAATGAAAATTATTTTTCTTGGGGGAGGAAGGTGTTATGTTAAAGTAGGTTATTTAATTGTTTATAAATAAATTCGGTCTTCGGCAGGAGTAAATGTTAACTGCCTTTTTCATAAGAGTTCGGTGATAATCTTCGCTCCTCCTCCGTCGTTAATTAGTGAATTGCCATTAACTCTTTTGTTTATTTTTTTTTCCGAGTGTTTGGTGTTTAGTGAGAGCCGTGGACGAGACTACTGCTGCCTGGAATGTTCAGTTTGGACCGTGCTTTGATCACAGACGTGTATCCTAATTCAGCAGCCATTGGTAGACGCCTCTTTTATTCCCTCATAAGGAATTGTGCCTTTGGAGGATTATTTCGCTGGTGTCTTTGAGCCACCCACGGTAAATTGTACACTTCTTGGGATCACGGACTACGTATGCAAGGGTTTTGTCACCTGCGATAGCCACCTCGCTTGTTACGTCCTGCAAGTGTATGTGTCACTTGCGACCTTCGCTTGACGTTATTTTCCCCGCCTGAGGATTCTGCGGGAAGGCGGTGCCGTCGTTCCGTCCCGGCACTGTTGGAGGTACTATTGCCGTGATCCAAGAGCGTCATCACATCTGTTACGCTGCTTGTCTGTGGACCAAGGGTCCGTGAGGAGGAACGTAGGGAGTCATTACCCAGGTAAAGTTACGATCTTTTTATTATCGTTACGGATATGCCCAGCCCGTTTTCCTGGTGTTAATGATACTCCCTCTGATGCTGATGAACGTTCGTCCCCTATCTGTCATCTAATCCATGTATGGATAAGTACGGTTATAAGTATTTCCACGGATAGGTAATAGAGTGTTGAGATATGTACATGTATCCATAAATTATGACTCTCAGCATAATTCTTTTATGTGAATGTATAAGTATTTATGCCTTTAATTTAATGTGGTATGTGTATTTGTATGCTGCCTTGTGTTATGTTTTATAATTGGGTATTTGGTTTAGCCTTTAATGTTTGTGTGTGTAGGTAGGTAATTTTAAGGTTTTTTCTGCCTTTTCATTTCTCCTGTCTTCCTTATTCCTATCTGTTTAGTAATAGGGTAGTGGTTTGTTGATATTTGTGGGCCCGGCTTAATATAGGCCTAAGAGCCATACTTTTGATCTGTTTAGTTTTTATATGTTAGGGTTAAGATTATTAGATATAGGTCAACCTTGTGTATTTAGAGGACTCTGTATATTAGTCCTCCAGGACATTTTCGTTTACTCATTGTTGTTTGTCTTAGGAGCTTTTTGTTACTCCTGGTGCAAGGTTGAATTTATTTAAGTGTATTGTAATAAATATTGTTAGATTTTTCCAGTGTTTTTGTTCTGTCTTCCCTCAGTTCACCGTGTTACATAAATAATGTACTGCCTACGATTCCTTTAAAAAAATCAAAGTTTAAAGAACCAGAACTACGGCCTACACAGGTCGTAACACTTATGAAAAACCACACCAATTAATACATGTTAAGGTCCAAGGTAAAGGTCAAGGTTGAGGAAATGGTCGAGAAATAAGCTGCAGGTGGAGGACTGCTCTATACTGATTGCCCCTCTAGTTTCCAATAAAACTAATGATATTTTTCACATTTTTTTTCACCACTGATAAGCATAGAACCTTATAAAGAGATTATAGATTTATTGAATGAGATTGTACGATAGTAATTATCAAAAAATTCATCCGAAGTTGTTTTTTAATGATATTTTATTCTTAGTTTCACCTTTGGATTGTAAACTTGCTAAGAGAGATTAATGTGATATTGTATATAAAAAACGAAATGCAGAAGGAAATAGTGATTCTTAAAAACACATATTTTTAAAACTACTGTAGATGTATTTTATTGACACCTTTTGGTGCAGGGTTTGTTGAAATTAAATTTCAGCGTATTTATCTATCAATTTATTCAAACGTCTTTGTACCAAGTAGATACGAAGGAACTTTCATTCAGTTCTGAAGTATTAGAATATATTTGTGTAACATAAGCCTCTTTTGTGATTGAATTACCCAACACTTTCTTTGTCGGTATATAGAAACCTTGATAGATTCCTTAAACAATTAAATAATTCACGGAGCACCTATTTTCAGTTATGTTTACTAAATATAAATACGTTGCAAATGTTTCATTGCAGAAATGGAACTATTCAGTTTTCTAATTAGATAAAATAGACAGAAACTAAGAGATTATTTATCTACTCAATTGCCTTCCTTCACCTGAGCACAAAATTATACTGAATTTTTAATGGAAACAAGTTGAGAGAAAACCTCCACTTTGCATGAATGTTCAGCTGTTGGCTTTTCATGTTATTAATTGATATTTTCCTTAATAATTATGGTAATTAAGGGTAAAGATCACCTTCAGAGCTTAGTCAGTAAGCCCTTAGGAGCATTAGCGAAGTCGTATTCCCAGGACTTCCCTGTCAGGTGGTACAGATTTCAAATACTGCTCATGGCCTGATGGAAATCACAAGGACTGCATTCTTACTCTTTCTCCGAATTAGGCATGTGGCGCTCTGTAGTTCTAATAAATGTATCTGTTGAGTCATTACTGGCTATTGTCTTCTTCCGTCTGAGTCTTACATAGGTTGACTTGCTGTTAGCTTTTGTCATTTACAGCTTTGTCTTGTTTCTTTTGGTTCTCACGTAGGTTAACTTGCTCTCAGCTTGATACATTAAGGACTATATATAGCCTTGTTCGTTTTGGTTCTCACAGAGGTTGACTTGCTCCTAGTTTGAGATATTAAGGACCATTGCCTCGTTACTTCTGGGTCTTACATAGGTGAGCTTGCTCTTAGCTTGATGGAAATAGCTAACACCATACCCTTATTGTCTGTGTTAGTTAAGGAGGGAGATTTTTAGGGTGCCTGTAGGCCTCTATTAGTTATCATAACCAGCCATTGCCTTGTTTCTCTTGGAACTTACATGGGGTGACTATTCGACCGCGTAATAATCCTTAAATTGTTTTGCTGCTAACCCTGAAAACTAAGTTTTTGAACATTCGATTAAAAGGTCAGATAAAAGCTAAATAATGGCAAAAAATCTGCTGCCTGAACTTTATCTTCCTCCTCCTGGGTCAAGTCTGATTCCATTACATAGACCAACTGCTCTATTTCCTGTATGTTTGGAGAACCTACACACTCCCCTTTTAAAATTCTAGTTCTTCGTTAATGACAGTCTTTCTTTTGTCCCTTCTTTTCGTGTAATCAAGTTGTGTTAGTATTGTTTATTCTTATTTTTACATAAACTATTCCACATTTACTTTGTTACTTTTTTTTATGTATATTGAAGTGGTTTAATCATGTTTGTTTTTATTTTCTCATGAAATATTTCATAATTATTTTGTTCTTTTTATGTCTATTCAAGTTACATTAATCATGTTCGTTTATATTTTCCCCTCATTAACCTTTTTGGAAACTTGAAATTACGATTTTTTACTTAACAAGGATGGAAAATTGTACATGTATTTTGACTGAGTCTTTGAAATTGGCGAACCTTGTTCCCAGCTGATGCCAAGCTATCTTACACTACAGTTATTTGTTCAATATTAAAAGCAATACGTCCATTTATTCATTTTATAGCCACAATGGACAACGATCCCCAGACAAGGCCAGCTGAGCTCTCGCTAGACTCCAAGAATAGCGAAAATAATAACCCATTAAATTTTGTGGGATGATAATGAGGATTCTTTATATTAAGAGGATCTTGAAAGAACTAATTTTAGCGACAAAGAAATTCATAATGAAAGGGAACTAATCATAATGATGGGGAGGAAATCTAATAAGTCGGAAAATGGAAAAAATCTGGAGATGGCAAAATGAACCTAATGTGAAATGGTTTTAGGAAAACTCGATTGAACTACGCAAAAGCTTAATTTATATTTTATTCATCTAATTATGGCATAATTTCAAGCTGTGGAATAAGTTATGCTACTAAATGAAGTGATTACGTTGAATCATTATTTGATGATCACCTTATGAGAAATATTGCTACAGAAACAATTCAAGTGGTCTGATTATCCTCAGGCTTGTCAATATTCTCTTGCCATTGTCTACCGAGAAAAGAAAATAATCATTTATATTATTCAGATTGTGAGCATCAACTCACGTCGTATCTCAACCTCTTTGAAAAGGTAGATTCTTATGTCAACTCTTCATTATCAACAAATTGAAGAAAATATGAACTACTTTGGCAATTCTTATCTATTTGTTTATTTAATTATTGATTTAAAAATGTATAGAAATACTTTGGAGGAGGATTGGACAGGATTGGTAATAGGAAATTAGCATACCTAGAGTATGCTAATGACGCTGCCTTATTAGTAGAACACCACAAGACTTGAAAAGCTTGCTTACGAGAATGCATGAAATATCACATAAGGTTGGGCCCAAGATAAATAGAAGAAAACAAAGATGATGAGAACGGAGTATGCAGTAGAAGATGAAATATCATTGGAAAGAGAAAGGATTAATGAGGTAGAATCATTTAAGTATTTAGGAACAATGATCTCCAATACAGGGTTTTTAGAATTAGAGTTTAGTGAAAGATTGAAAAAAGTCAATCAGACAGTGACTAGGTTAAGTAAAATTTTGAAATCAAATCGTCTGAAACATATAAAAATCAGGCTATATATCAGTTTAGTGAGATTGGTGTTACTCTATGGACATGAGTCGTGGTGTGACAATGAAACAATATCCAACAGATTTAGTGGATTTGAGAACAAAGCCTTCCGAAGAATATTTGGAGTTAAATTGCAGGACAGGATTAGAAATGAAACTATATGAGAGATTACTCGAATGTCATTATGTAGATGAGATCATGGTGAGGAGTAGATGGAGATGGTTTGGATATGCTCTTCGCACTCCGCAAGAGAGATTAGTTCACCAAACTTTCAACTGAATTCCACAAGGCACTAGAAGAGTTGGAAGACCCAGGCCTACATGTCTGAGGACTGTGAAGCATGATATAGGAAATGAAAAATGGAGAAGTATTTAATTAAAAGCTCAAGATAGAGATGGTTGGCGAAATCTAACCGAGGACCTTTGCATCAATTTGCGTATGAGGAGATGACGAGGATGATTCCTCATTCTAAAACATTTATAAGACTTAGTCTACCAGCAAAATCATACTTTTCAGAAATTAAGTAACTTGTATAAAGCGTTTTCGAATGATATATATATATATATATATATATATATATATATATATATATATATATATATATATATATATATATATATATATGTGTGTGTGTGTGTGTGTGTGTGTGTGTATATATATATACACACACACACACACGCATATATATATATATATATATATATATATATATATATATATATATATATATATATATATATATATATATATATTCAATAGAATCCATAGAATAATACCCGAGAATGATATTTATAATTCTAAACCTTGATCTAGTTTGATTCACCAGTTCAGTCCGGGCAGCGAGCGGCTCAGCCAATCAAAGATTCTGACGTCACAGCCTTCCAATAACAGCGGCCGATGTAAGCAAACTTTACGTCTCGTGCTCTTCAAATACCTCAAAGGTTTTTTGTAGTTGTGTGTTGTATGTCTGGTTGTTTCGTGTTAATTTGTTTATGCAGCAAGTCTCTAAGTCTACACAGAATTCCTGAATCAAGAGGAACAATGCTATTACCTTCTAAGGTAAAGCCTAGTGCTTGATAATGTTTGGCCCTGTCAGGAGTGTAGGTTACGATGTAGGAGGTGACGATGTGTGATAATACCTCTTTAGTACCATACTGACACTGAGGTTTGTTAAGAGATTCTTAAACCAATATAGCAAGATGTGATGAATCGGGATAAACTAGGAATTGAAGAACCAAAGAGAAATGTGAAAAACAAACCGTTAAAGGGACTCTGAGTACCGTAGTCAGCCACAGAGGAGATAAAGGTTAGGGAAAGAGAAAAAAACACGAAAAGCAAGAGTTTCTGTAAAGGAATCATAGGAAAATCAAAGAAGTAAGAAATTCATTACGGAAAAACGAAGAAAGTAAAGGAAATATGAATATTTATCTGTCAGAAATGCATATTTTAAAACAAAACTTTCGTCATTCAACTCCTGCATTTGTTTCATCAGCTGATAGAGCCAGTACTTATGTTCTTGGATTAGCCCCTGATGATGTTATCAGTTGTTTCCTTCGGTGGCCAGAAAAAGTTATACAAAAAGTCAATTAAATGGTTTTGGGATTTATATCATAGTTACTCCCATGGAACAAGAGCATTTGGGGAACTGAGCAGACACAGAGGGGATTCTCCAGTGTATTCGAGGAGGAAGAAACTCCGCAGATGTTTGGAAACCAATTGGGGAGAATTTAACACTAATGAGGCCGTAATAGTTATGAAAACAAGGTTAAATATGCTACAATCAAAAGAAAATGATAGAAACAGGAATGATAATGAGAGGCTTTGGGTGTTGTGTAGGGAGGCAGAGGATATACTGAGCATATTTTTTTTAACTGTAATGAGTTGAGGAAATTTAGAAATAATAACATAGAAATAGGGAATTTAGAAACCCAACTAAAGAGGTTGTCCGGTATATTGGAAAGGCCAATGAAGTTAGAAGTAAGATGTGCTGTCTGTGTAGGAGGTAACTAATGATAATTAATTTTCTGCAGATTGCAGCGCTTTGCAACTACTACTCCTCTTCTAGTAGTGTGCCCACAATCACAGTGTTGTGAAGAGAGCAACGAGGAAGCTGGAACCTGTGACTTTCGTAGTGTGATTGGTGAGTACTAAACCCTCCTTCCTAGGTTAGATAGTTACAGTGATTATTGATCTATGATTAGATAGAATAGGGTACAATGTTTTAGTCATTTTTCATTGTTTGTTGTGATTTATATTCTTTGTGCTTTTACAAACATTTTACAATTTACCTGTTGTTTTTTACCGGCTGCCAACGCAAGAGCCCGTGTGTTACACAAGGTAGGGCAATCGAAAACGAACGAACGAACGAACTTGTTGTTATTTGACATTGATGCTATTTCTTGACCCTGTATTCCATGATTTTCCTGACTAAATGTTACAGCCTCTCTCGTTTCATCTACATTTCTCCTTGGTTTTATTTTATGGGGTCTTTTGTGTTGGGGAGGGGGGGGGGGGTGAGGTTGCGTCAAGAACGTTATTCACTGTAAATTGAATGTAATAGTTTACAACACCACCGTGCCAGTAGTTCAGCGTCTCTCGTTATAGCGGGAGGGGTAGATTATGGTGCACCATTCTGGATTTAATAGGGCCCAGGAATCAGTGGCCTCATGATATTCCAGGCTATTTTTGGAAAGCTGGCACATTGAAAAACAAAGAACGTTTCAAAATCTCAGTGTTTTCATTTGTAACTGGGCTACTGCGGCACCTACTACTTCAATGGTGGGCTATTAGACAACTTTTGAGAGACCAGGCTGCCTGGAATCATATAAATTATCTATGGGATAAATTCGAAAAAGCTAGTGATTATGACCGGGTTTACGGGAGTTGGAATGTAGCCATGGGCGTTGATCAATATATTGGTGGTGATATCCATTATTATTAACAAGGTAAGTTCGTTGTGATATTCTGTCGAACGGGCTACTTGGAAGCCCGAGGAAACCCCAACTCCCCCGCTACCAACCCATCCCTCTCCCCCCCCCCCCTGCTCAACATATCTTGCTAATTATTGCTTTCCCAGAATTTGAATAACCACTGAATTACTGTGCAAGAAGATGAGAACTGCAGGATTGCATTATTTTGAAGTAAATGGAGAGCGTGGTGTTGTAAACTATTACCTTATCTCTGGTTTCAACAGAGAATTTATGAATATCAATTATATTCTCCGCTGCTTTGAAATTTTTTTCATACAAATGTATTATCAAATGCGTTTATGAATATTTTTATCCATTTTAATTATTTCGATTAGGTAGTAGTTAGTAAGGATTCAATTGACGAAGGGTAAATTAAATAAGCAATTTATTTTCTAGCTCCTGATTTTGGTTTAGTAATTAATTATTCCACCTACTGCCTCCATGAAACTTTAATCTGGTCAGAAATGTGTTTATTCAATCGAGGAATTTTAATTGTGTAAGATAAAGTATGATTTGATTAATAATTCCAAATCTCTTATACTTCCTTGATGAATATTTGGCAAATGATCTATATGTACCTAGATGATATTCCCGAGAACAATACCACATATCAAGATGAAGTTATTGTTAATGTCTATCTATTGTCTGTCATTCTCATTATATGTCCTGGCCATGTCCTTTTCTCCTCCTTACAGGTGGTTAGAATGTCCTCTACTTTACTTTGCTCTTGTATCCATGTTATCTTTTTCTGTCTCTTAGTGTTATTCCCATCATTATTCTTTCCATAGCTCTTTGAGTTGTAACTAGCTTTTGTTTTGATGGATAACTCAATACTGGTAGGACCATCTGATTAGATACTGTTCTTTTTAAAGAAACTGACAATCTAATTTCTTGACATTTTATTTGCCAAAATCTGTCCATCCCATACTTTTCCTTCTTTTAATTTCAGTCTCATGTCTCTGGAAACCATATATATATATATATATATATATATATATATATATATATATATATATATATATATATATATATATATATATATATATATATATATATATATGTTATATATATATATATATTTATTATAAGTCCAAAACAATTCACCCATAAACGACAATACTATGAGACAGATCATTATAGACATGAAACGTGGGTGGGTCAGTAGGGTCTTTTTTATTCCCTTGTGTAATCGTTCAATTGTTGGCTGTGGCAATAACACACACACACACACACACACACTCTCTCTCTCTCTCTCTCTCTCTCTCTCTCTCTCTCTCTCTCTCTCTCTCTCTCTCTCATCCTTGGGTTATACCCAACATGACTACCAAGTTTGGTAGAAATCGGTTCAGAGGTTTTTGTGTAGAGTTGCTCACAAATAAACAAATTAATAAACTAACAAACAGACAGGGGTGAATACATACCCTGAAACTGAATTAACCTAATTTACAAATTGAGAGAACTTTAAATTTGGAGATGGGAACCGGAAATGAAAAGACGACTAGAAAAGTAGTCCAGTTGCTTTTCTCATCACGCAAGAAATCTTTAGCGATTGGAAGGGAATTTGCCTGTCATTTACACGTGGTAAAAGCAGAGCAATTCAATTGATTAATTTAAGACCTCAATTCCCCCTTGATCACACAACTTCCTGTTAGAAGTAATTTAGGTACACAACTTTTGATCGGTTATCGTACGAAACGGGAAAGTTGATGTGCTTGGTTTTGTCAGCAGATTAGATAAACATTGATTTGTGACGACGTAAAGTAATATTAAATTATACTGTAGACTTTGTTACGGTTTTTAGTTTATATTAAGATATAAAGTGATGGATTCCTTCCGGTAAAATAGAAATTATTTGAGATTTTCTGATTGGAAAAAATCGCGAGAAATCCAGAAATCATTAAGGCGGATCAAATGAAAGCCTCAGGGACATCTTATATCATCGTCAGATGACGGGAAAAGGGAGGAGAGAAGAAGAGAAGGAAGAACAGCGATAAGAGGAGAGAGAATGATAACTCAACGGGAAAGAGAAATGAAGAGAAAGGAGATGGAAGGTTGGAGAAGGGAAAAAGAATGATGAAATAGTGTACCGCATGTTTCATACACTATAATTCTAATGCTTTTTTCATCTCTTCATCTCTCCTGCACTGATAATAGAAAAACCCGATTATCAGCTACTAAATTTTGTGTACTTTTGAACTAGAAACCACTAAGCATCTATCATTTTTTTTTACTATTTGATTTGCTTCTTATTTAATAATTTTATACCAAGCCTTTGAAGTGTACTTATTATGTTTAATTCTTTTTTATAAAGTTATCAAGAGGTTACTTTTATTAGGTCGTTTATTGATTATTAACCTCCGCGTTATTTATTTCGACGAGGTTGTTATTGAGCTGTTGATTCTTGCAATATGCTATTTCATCATCAACATCATCAGATGCTACTAGTCCACTGCAGAACAAAGGCCTCAGCCATGTCATTCCAGTTGCGTTTATTTATGGTCCTATGCAGTCCATACCCACAACGTTCTTACTTCGTCAATACAATATGCTACTTACTATCTTACTGTGTAATAAATTACTATTAATTCATTGTGACAAATATTAATTAGTTTAATTAAGCATTTGCCTCAGATTATGTCAAGATTGGACATTGATCATCCATTATCAACTATATTGATTACAGCATGATTACATTGAATTCCAATAAGATGAGATGTAATTAAATGGTAATAAGTACAAGGGGATTTTTTTTTCTTTATTCTAAGCTTACTTTATTCATTAACATATCTTTGTTAAACAGACTAATTTCAATGTTGTTGAAATATATATTTTCTAACAACAATTAGAATAATATATTTTTTACCATTTTAGAATAATACATTGTGTGACCATTATTAGAATCATATTTTCTGACCATTATTAGAATGATGAATTTTTACCCTTTTTAGAATTATGTATTTTCTGATCATTATTACAATTACACATTTTATTACCATGAATACAATTTTATATCCTCTGACCATTATTAGAATTATACTGCATTTGTTTTGACCATTATCAAAATCATATATATTCTCATCATTATTAGAACGATATACTTTCTGACCATTATTAAGTTGTATATTCCCTGGCTGTTACCAAAATCAAATATTTTCTAACCATGATTAAAATCGTTTTTTTTTTCTGGCCATAATTAGAACTGTATATTTTTAGAATTATATATTGTGTAACCATTATCAAAAGTATATTCTCTCTGTCCATTATAAAAAATATATATTTTCTTACCTTCATCCTCAACTTTTCAAAACTAAACCTTCGTGGGTGATGGAAGCCTAAAATTTCTCCTGACCCATTTATTAAAAAAGAGGAGTTATTAAAAGGAAAGCAAAAACTCTATTAATCCTGATGGAATAACATCTGACCTCCTTAGAGACAAAGTCAGTCTTTAGGAGTTACCGGAGAACAGGATGATATTTATGGAGACATGAAAGGAGATACGAGCCTAGGGCTTATAAGATTTTAGAAAATCTCTCTCTCTCTCTCTCTCTCTCTCTCTCTCTCTCTCTCTCTCTCTCTCTCTCTCTCTCTCTCTCTCAGATGGGTGAAAGGCTTTATGCATGTTGAAGTCTTCTTTTATTATTATTATTATTATTACTATCCAAGCTACAACCCTATTTGGAAAAGCAAGATGCTATAAGCCCAGGGGCTCCAACAGGGAGAAATAGCCCAGTGAGGAAAGGAAATAAGGAAATAAATAAATGAAGAGAACAAATTAACAATAAATCGTTCTAAAATAATTAACAACGTCAAAACAGACATGTCATATATAAACTATTAACAACAACAAAAACAAATATGTCATAAATAAACTATAAAAAGACTCATGTCCGCCTGGTCAACAAAAAAGCATTTGCTCCAACTTTGAACTTTTGAAGTTCTACTGATTCAACCAACCGATTAGGAAGATCATTCCACAACTTGGTCACAGCTGGAATAAAACTTATAGAGTACTGCGTAGTATTGGGCCTCGTGATGGAGAAGGCCTGGCTATTAGAATTAACTGCCTGCCTACTATTACGAAAAGGATAGAATTGTGCTGGGAGATCTGAATGTAAAGGATGGTCAGAGTTATGAAAAATCTTATGCAACATGCATAATGAACTAATTGAACGACGGTGCCAGAGATTAATATCTAGATCAGGAATAAGAAATTTAATAGACCGTAAGTTTCTGTCCAACAAATTAAGGTGAGAATCAGCAGCTGAACACCAGACAGGAGAACAATACTCAAAACAAGGTAGAATGAAAGAATTAAAACACTTCTTCAGAATAGATTGATCACCGAAAATCTTGAAAGACTTTCTCAATAAGCCTATTTTTTGTGCAACTGAAGAAGACACAGACCTTATATGTTTCTCAAAAGTAAATTTACTGTCGAGAATCACATCTAAAATTTTGAAAGAGTCATACATATTTAAAGAAACATTATCAATACTGAGATCCGGATGTTGAGGAGCCACCGTCCTTGACCTACTTACAATCATACTTTGAGTTTTGTTAGGATTCAACTTCATACCCCATAATTTGCACCATGCACTAATTCTAGCTAAATCTCTATTAAGGGATTCACCAACCCTAGATCTACATTCAGGGGATGGAATTGATGCAAAGAGCGTAGCATCATCTGCATATGCCACAAGCTTGTTTTCTAGGCCAAACCACATGTCATGTGTATATAGTATGAAAAGTAATGGGCCAATAACACTACCCTGTGGAACACCGGATATCACATTCCTATAATCACTATGGTGCCCATCAACAACAACTCTTTGAGATCTATTACTTAAAAAATCAATAATAATGCTAAGAAACGACCCACCCACTCCCAACTGTTTCAGTTTGAAAACAAGGGCCTCATGATTAACACGGTCAAAGGCAGCACTAAAATCAAGGCCAATCATACGAACTTCCCGACCACAATCAAGGGATTTCTGTACAGCATTGGAGATTGTAAGAAGGGCATCACATGCTCCAAGGCCTTTACGAAAACCAAATTGCAAACTAGGGAGTAGATGATTACCTTCAGCAAACCTATTAAGATGTTTTGCCAGAAGACGTTCAAAAACTTTAGATAATATGAGAGTTATGGAAATTGGGCGGTAATCAGTGGGACTTGAGCTACCACGAACACATTTACGTAACATTACCAATTCTCCAACTAGTGCTAAAAGCTCCTCTTCTTGCTAACTTGGCCAAAATAACAGATAACTTTGGAACTAAGAAATCTGCTGTCTTTATAAAAAACAAAGAAAAAATACCATTTGGATCTACACCTCCATAAGCATCAAGGTCCACCCACAGAGCTTTAATCTCACGAGATCGAAAAGCTAAACTAGTTAGTTTAGCCTCAGGAAAACAGGAGTGAGGAAGTTCAAGTTTTTCATTACTCTGTTTACTGTCAAAAACATCAGCCAAAAGGGTTGCCTTTTCCTTTGGACAGTGAGTGACTGAGCCATCTGGTTTAAGTAAAGGAGGAACTGTTGCATCGACACCAAAGAGTGCAGATTTAAGGATAGACCACCATTTACGTTCCTGAGTTGTACCAGAAAGTGTTTATTTTATGGTTAAATTGCACTCCTTTTCAGTTGAGGCATAAACTCTGAGCAAAAGCTCGAAGCTGAGTATAGTTGTTCCAGGTCAAATCTGATCTGTTACCCTTCCAAAGTTGTTAGGCCTCCTGCTTCTCCAAAAAAGCACGTCTACAATCATCATTGAACCACGGTTTGTCCTTCACTCGGTACCTTAGCACACGAGAAGGGATACGCCTATCAATTATGTTGACTAGATTCTCATTCAAAAGGACAACAGGATCTACACTATTATATAATTGTGACCAATTCAAGCACAAAAGATCATGTAAAATCCCATTCCAGTCTGCTTGGGATTTCATATAAATTTTACAAGAATATGATATATCAGGGACAGGCTGCTCAGTCTTCACTAATAATGAAATCAAGGCATGATCAGATGTCCCGACTGGAGAACCAACCTTACTAATTATAACGCCAGGGGAGTCAGTGTATACGAGGTCCAAGCAATTACCAGACCTGTGAGTAGCTTCATTTATGATTTGCTCACAGCCTGATTCAGAGGCAAAGTCTAAAGCTCTTAAGCCATGGCGATCGGTAGGAAAGATAGAACTTAACCACTCCCTATGGTGAGCATTAAAATCACCAACAAAGACAAAAGAAGCCTTTCTATCATCTTCTTGTATCTTAGCCATAATGGTAAGAAGACAATCAAGGATAGAATCATCAATGTCTGGATTCCGGTAGATCGAACACAAATAAAAGTTGTTATGCCTGCCACAAACTTTTATTACCTGAATCTCATGACATCCACATTGATAGCAGGACTTATGAGAAGCAGGGTACTCGGTCCTAATATACACCGCCATTCCCCTGGCCCTAGGGATGGCATCACGTTTCAACATTATTGGCTTCTTAAAACCAGTTATAAGGAGCTCAGATGAGTGCCTCATATTAGAAACCAAAGTTTCTGAGCACAAAAGAATATCATACTGTCTGGACGCAACTGTAAGGTCTTGGATATTTGCATGAAGACCACGAATATTGCAATACAGAAGACGACATTGACGA
>NC_090753.1:53737352-53742352 GCF_036898095.1 Palaemon carinicauda
GAGTCAACAAAAAGTCTCATTCAACGGGAAGTAACTCAAAAGACAAGACAGTGGATATCTCCCTCCCCTTATAGGATAAAGTTAAGTTGTATCTCTGGGAAGCAATAAATTGCTGTGGATGTAAAGCCTCCGTCCCATGGAGGTCTCCAGTTTACGTTAAAGATGCCGAGACTAGGTAGCACGAATTTTTTCCCGGGGTGGGGGGGGGGAGAGTAGTTGAAATTTAGATAGACTCTTCATCTCAAACACATTCAATTTCTGTCTCTCCATCACTTTCATTCCCCACAACTCCGATCCATACATCACAGTTGGTACAATCACTTTCTCATATAGAACTCTCTTGAAATTCATGCCCAACCCTCTATTTTTTACTACTCCCTTAACTGCCCCCAACACTTTGCAACCTTCATTCACTCTCTGACGTACATCTGCTTCCACTCCACCATTTGCTGCAACAACAGACACCAAGTACTTAAACTGATCCACCTCCTCAAGTAACTCTCCATTCAACCTGACAATCAACCTTGCACCACCTTCCCTTCTCGTACATCTCATAACCTTACTCTTACCCAAATTAAATCTCAACTTCCTTCTCTCACACACCCTTCCAAATTCTGTCACAAGTTGGTCAAGCTTCTCTTCTGTGTCTGCTACCAGTACAGTATCATCCGCAAACAACAACTGATTTACCTCCCATTTATGATCATTCTCGCCTACCAGTTTTAATCCTCGTCCAAGCACGCGAGCATTCACCTCTCTCACCACTTCATCAACATACAAGTTAAACAACCACGGCGACATCACACATCCCTGTCTTATCCCCACTCTCACCGGAAACCAAACGTTTACTTCATTTCCTATTCTATCACATGCTTTACTACCTTTGTAGAAACTTTTCACTGCTTGCAACAACCTTTCACCAACTCCATATAACCTCATCACATTCCACATTGCTTCCCTATCAACTCTATCACATGCTTTCTCCAGATCCATAAACGCAACATACACCTCCTTACCTTTTGCTAAATATTTCTTGCATATCTGCCTAACTGTAAAAATCTGATTCATACCACCCCTACCTCTTCTAAAACCACCCTGTACTTCCAAGATTGCATTCTCTGTTTTATCCTTAATCCTATTAATCATTACTCTACCATACACTTTTCCAACTACACTCAACAAACTAATACCTCTTGAATTACAACACTCATGCACATCTCCCTTACCCTTACATAGTGGTACAATACACGCACAAACCCAATCTACTGGTACCATTGACAACACAAAACACATATTAAACAATCTCACCAACCATTCAAGTACAGTCACACCCCCTTCCTTCAACATCTCAGCTTTCACACCATCCATACCAGATGCTTTTCCTACTCTCGTTCCATCCAGTGCTCTCCTCACTTCCTCTATTGTAATCTCTCTCTCATTCTCATCTCCCATCACTGGCACCTCAACACCTGGAACAGCAATTATATCTGCCTCCCTATTATCCTCAACATTCAGCAAACTTTCAAAATATTCCGCCCACCTTTTCCTTGCCTCCTCTCCTTTTAACAACCTTCCATTTCCATCTTTCACTGTCTCTTCAATTCTTGCGCCAGCCTTCCTTACTCTCTTCACTTCTTTCCAAAACTTCTTCTTATTCTCTTCATATGACTGACCCAGTCCCTGAACCCACCTCAGGTCAGCTGCCCTCTTTGCCTCACGTACCTTGCGCTTTACTTCCACATTTTTCTCTCTATATTTTTCATACTTCTCTATACAATTACTCTGCAGCCATTCTTCAAAAGCCCTCTTTTTCTCTTCCACTTTTACCTTCACTCCTTCATTCCACCATTCACTGCCCTTCCTCATGCTGCCTCCAACAACCTTCTTGCCACATACATCACTTGCAATCCCAAAAAAAATTTCTTTTGCTAACTTCCACTCCTCCTCTAAATTACCAGTTTTTCTTACTCTCACCTCTTCATATGCCATTTTCAACCTTTCTTGATATTTACTTTTTACCCCCGGTTTTATTAGCTCTTCAACCCTCACTAGCTCCCTTTTACATCCACCTACTCTATTCCCCCACTCTTTTGCTACAACTAATTTTCCTTCCACCAAAAAATGATCAGACATACCGTTAGCCATACCCCTAAACACGTGCACGTCTTTCAATCTTTCAAACATTCTTTTAGTTATCAACACATAATCCATTAATGCCCTTTCTACTGCTCTTCCATTTGCCACTCTTACCCATGTATACTTATTTTTATCTTTATTTTTAAAAAACCTAGCACTTATTACCATCTCTTGTTCAACACACATATCTACCAGTCTCTCACCACTCTCATTTTCACCTGGTAGGCCATACTTCCCAATGACACCTTCTACCTCTCCAGCACCCACTCTAGCATTTAAGTCACCCATGACAACTACATAATTCCTTCTACCCAGTCCTTCTACACACCTAGTTAATTCATTCCAAAACTCATTCCGCTCTTCTTCACTTTACTCACTACCTGGCCAATACGCACTGACAAACGCCCAACAATCCCTACCCAACCTAACCCTTACCCACATTAACCTAGATGATATCTTCTTCCATTCCACTACTTTACCTGTCACCCATTCAATCAGCAATAAAGCCACACCCTCTCTCGCTCTTTCCCTTTCAATCCCAGACACTCTATATGTATATAAAATTTATATATATATATATATATATATATATATATATATATATATATATATATATATATATATATATATATACACACACATAAAATCCTTTCTAACTGAGGATTCCTCAACGTGGTGCAAGGCTTTGTGTATCGTCATGATCATCATAGCTATTCTAGTTAGGGGCACACACTAGTATAGCTTTGATGATCATGACGATACACAAACCCTGTATGGATTTAGTCATCTATATATATATATGTATATATATATATATATATATATATATATATATATATATATATATATATATATATATATATATATATATATATATATATGAACCTTTCCGTGATTTTACTCAGATGTATATAGACAGTATTTATATATATATATATATATATATATATATATATATATATATATATATATATATATATATATATATATATATATATATATAATTTATATTTAGGACCTAATCAAGTTGCAAATGTAAAAATAAAGTGTATTCTTCAGCCCCTGACCACAATAAACTCCCCATTCCTCTCCACCCCCTCCCCTCCTGAAAAAAATGAAAATTTAGGTCTACTGGATTGAGCAATACAGTAATTGAGGACATACTTAACATTGTATTAGAAGGAAGTAGTTACGTTGAATCATCATTTGATGATGATCATCTTATGAGAAATATTGCTACAGAACCAATTCCATTTAAAGTAGAGGATAATTTTTTTTGTTTATATTCTTGATATAAAAGCGATGTTTATTTCATTCTGAATAAAGGTTAGGATTTTGTCGAAATATTGAGATTTCAAGTTACTTTATTGAGATTTTGTCCACCTATTAAGATTTTGTTCACTTATTAAGATTTGTCGAATCATTCAGATTTTGTCGACCTATTCATATCCAAAATGGCAAACTGAAAGCTCCAAGAGAAACCCATAGAACTCATTTAATGATGTTTGTTGCCTTTTGTGAGACGAGCATCAAAGGATGGAAGTTAGTTGTTGTTCTCAAACTTCCTTCCAAACAGAACCGTCAATCCTCATAACTATTCTCTCACAGATCAAATCATTCTCTGGTTCTTGGACAATGTATCATTTCTAAATCATTCTGTTTATTCCCATTTTACATATTGTTCTTCGAAGATCATTCTTTATATATGTATGTTACTGTTTCATACCTCTCAAATATAAGATTGATTTTCCAATACCCTGGATATGTATTCCCTATCTTTTTATTGTCTTATTGAACACAACAACGTATGTCAGAGAATGTTATAGAGCGCCCTCCCGTCTGGATTGTTTTTTTTTTTTTTTTTTTTTTTTCTTTTTTTTGCACATTTTCTTTATATGAAAACATTTGACCTTTTAATAGATTTTGGAAGATAGTTGGTAGCACTGTTTAAAGTGGACTCCCATGACGTAGTTCTAAATTGCAATCACCCAGACGAATACATTGACACGCATTGCACTGCAATACTAATGATATGAAAGTGCATTTGTTAAGTTGTTAAGGTATTTATCACATACAGTGTCTGTGACCTACTGTAGCTTTTGTATATACATCGGCTTTATTATTATTGTAGAATTAAGGGCTCCGTTGTGTGGGAGACTTCACAGTGCATCAGACTAAATCTCGTAAAATAGATTTTTAATTCTTCGAGAAACAACAGGAACCCCATGCTCTCTCTCTCTCTCTCTCTCTCTCTCTCTCTCTCTCTCTCTCTCTCTCTCTCTCTCTCTCTCTCTCTCTCGTCAGGAGGCTTACAAATATGTTAGAGCTTACGTCTCTCTCTCTCTCTCTCTCTCTCTCTCTCTCTCTCTCTCTCTCTCTCATCTCTCTCTCTTCTTGTCAGGAGGATTGCAAATATGCTAGAGCTTACGTCTAACTTTCATCCACATGTCAACAGAAAGGTTAAATGTCAGGTTTCAATCTTCTCAAAATTTATATGATTTCTCTCTCTCTCTCTCTCTCTCTCTCTCTCTCCTCTCTCTCTCTCTCTCTCTCCTCTCTCTCTCTCTTCTCTCTCTCTCGTTTTTTCTCTTTATCGACTCTTTCTTCTGCTTTAACTTGCTCTATTCTTTTTTCCTCCTGCTCTCTCTCTCTCTCTCTCTTTCTCTCTCCTCTCTCTCTCTCTCTCTCTCCCTCTCTCTCTCTCTCTCTCTCTCCTCTCTCTCTCTCTCTCTCTCTCTCTCTCTCAGTCAAACGACATTTTCATCTTAGTCAGTGGCACTAGATTTAACATGCAAATAAACCATCTCATTCTTTCTGTAAGAGTTTGTTTGATGATGTGTTGACGGTGACAAATTATTTTTTTT
>NC_090753.1:53757352-53782352 GCF_036898095.1 Palaemon carinicauda
AACTTTTAAGATCATTCCACAACCTGGTCACAGCTGGAATAAAACTTCTATACTTATGTTCAAATAAAGAGAAAAGGAGCTGAAAGAAAGTTGTTAAATAGTGGAAGAAGAAGAAGGCTAAAAAGTGGATACAGCTAGTGGGTGAAGGTGAGACCGTTTAGTAGTGCCTACAAAGCACCGCTTAAGGTGCATTGTTTACACTTCCTCCCTACGTAGAAAGGCTAAAATCTATGTTACTTTTTCCATGCATATGTAGTAAATTAATGGCTCCTAGATGGCACTTGGAGTGCCTGACTTCAAAAAGGAAGCAAAGGCCAAGGCATAGCATCTATACCCAACTGCTAATGCTATTTATATTACTACTATTACTTATGGTATTATTGATATTGCTGATACTACTAGAACTCCCACTACTAGTTATAGTCAAACATAATCCTCCTACAATTACATTGACTGACATCTTAAACACATGCAATTATATATACAGGTATCCCAACGCTACCAATCATCCAATCACATCTATTGATAACTTACTGAAGGGCATCTATGACTCGAGGTATTCCTCCTCCTCCTCCACCAACACCTCCTCCACCTCCTCCTCCCTGTTCCTCATCTCGCGCGTCACTCACGAACATCCAGGTGAAGTTGACATCTGTTGGGTACGCGTGCACCAAATAGGTGAGCGAGACCGTCTGGCCAATTTGAGCTCCAATGGTGCTCTCGTTCAGGGCACAGATGGGGACGTCTGTCAGGGGAGGAAATACAGAAATAAATTTATAAAGAATTATCAAGTTTATTTGCTCTTAAGTCTCCTGTGAAGTTTTTGGAACAACTTGGTTGATGGATGGAAGTCAGAAAGTAATGGTGTAAGATACAGCAAAGCAGAAAAATTACGTTATTAAGAAGTAGAAGCAACGGACAGTGACAATTCCCGAGAGACTGACGATATATAAATATGATCAGCGTTCAAGTCCTCTCTCCACCCAAGCTAGGACCAGGAAGGGCAAGGTAATGGCTGTTGTTGAATCAGCAGGTAGACCTATAGGCTTCCAGCCCTGCCACCTATCCTTAGTTTACTAGGTTGCTGACACTAAGGAAACTATCGAGTTTAAGTTGGACCTGAACCCCAGTCTAGATGATCGTTAGGCAGAGACGATTTTCAATAGACCAAAATTTAGATTGATGGAGTCGAATAGTTCCTTTTTTTTATTTTTTTTTTTTTTTTGTTAAGAGAATTATTAAATGACATTTGGATAAAGAAAGTATATTAATATCAATTCCATAATTGTTAGTTTTGTAAATATAAAGTCATATGTATATATATATATATATATATATATATATATATATATATATATATATATATATATATTATATATATATATATATATATGTATATATATATAAATAAATTTCTACCTCATACTTGGGATCGAACGCTAGCCCCTTCTAATGAAAGGCCAGGTCGAAACCAACCATGCCACGAGAGCCCATAAAAGGAAATCCGAACCTGACGCTAATCTAGCTGTCCGAGGATTTACCTGGCGAGACATCAGTCTCTTACCGGCGAGTTTTACCCGATTTCCCCGGGCCACCACGTGACACAATTGGTAGTAATTCATTCAAATTACCCCTAATGAGTCAATATGGATAAATATCAACACAACATCGTGTTCAAAATAGAAATAAATTTCTACCTCATACTTGGGATCGAACGCTAGCCCCTTCTAATGAAAGGCCAGGTCGAAACCAACCATGCCACGAGAGCCCATAAAAGGAAATCCGAACCTAACGCTAATCTAGCTGTCCGAGGATTCACCTGGCGAGACATCAGTCTCTTACCAGCGAGTTTTACCCGATTTCCCCGGGCCACCACGTGACACAATTGGTAGTAATTCATTCAAATTACCCCTAATGAGTCAATATGGATAAATATCAACACAACATCGTGTTCAAAATAGAAATAAATTTCTACCTCATACTTGGGATCGAACGCTAGCTCCTTCTAATGAAAGGCCAGGTCGAAACCAACCATGCCACGAGAGCCCATAAAAGGAAATCCGAACCTGACGCTAATCTAGCTGTCCGAGGATTTACCTGGCGGAGACATCAGTCTACTTACCGGCGAGTTTTACCCGATTTCCCCGGGCCACCACGTGACACAATTGGTAGTAATTCATTCAAATTACCCCTAATGAGTCAATATGGATAAATATCAACACAACATCGTGTTCAAAATAGAAATAAATTTCTACCTCATACTTGGGATCGAACGCTAGCCCCTTCTAATGAAAGGCCAGGTCGAAACCAACCATGCCACGAGAGCCCATAAAAGGAAATCCGAACCTGACGCTAATCTAGCTGTCCGAGGATTTACCTGGCGAGACATCAGTCTCTTAACGGCGAGTTTTACCCGATTTCCCCGGGCCACCACGTGACACAATTGGTAGTAATTCATTCAAATTACCCCTAATAAGTCAATATGGATAAATATCAACACAACATCGTGTTCAAAATAGAAATAAATTTCTACCTCATACTTGGGATCGAACGCTAGCCCCTTCCAATGAAAGGCCAGGTCGAAACCAACCATGCCACGAGAGCCCATAAAAGGAAATCCGAACCTGACGCTAATCTAGCTGTCCGAGGATTTACCTGGCGAGACATCAGTCTCTTACCGGCGAGTTTTACCCGATTTCCCCGGGCCACCACGTGACACAATTGGTAGTAATTCATTCAAATTACCCCTAATGAGTCAATATGGATAAATATCAACACAACATCGTGTTCAAAATAGAAATAAGTTTCTACCTCATACTTGGGATCGAACGCTAGCCCCTTCCAATGAAAGGCCAGGTCGAAACCAACCATGCCACGAGAGCCCATAAAAGGAAATCCGAACCTGACGCTAATCTAGCTGTCCGAGGATTTACCGGGCGAGACATCAGTCTCTTACCGGCGAGTTTTACCCGATTTCCCCGGCCACCACGTGACACAATTGGTAGTAATTCATTCAAATTACCCCTAATGAGTCAATATGGATAAATATCAACACAACATCGTGTTCAAAATAGAAATAAATTTCAACCTCATACTTGGGATCGAACGCTAGCCCCTTCTAATGAAAGGCCAGGTCGAAACCAACCATGCCACGAGAGCCCATAAAAGGAAATCCGAACCTGACGCTAATCTAGCTGTCCGAGGATTTACCTGGCGAGACATCAGTCTCTTACCAGCGAGTTTTACCTGATTTCCCAGGGCCACCACGTGACACAATTGGTAGTAATTCATTCAAATTACCCCTAATGAGTCAATATGGATAAATATCAACACAACATCGTGTTCAAAATAGAAATAAATTTCTACCTCATACATGGGATCGAACGCTAGCCCCTTCTAATGAAAGGCCAGGTCGAAACCAACCATGCCACGAGAGCCCATAAAAGGAAATCCGAACCTGACGCTAATCTAGCTGTCCGAGGAATTACCTGGCGAGACATCAGTCTCTTACCAGCGAGTTTTACCCGATTTCCCCGGGCCACCACGTGACACAATTGGTAGTAATTCATTCAAATTACCCCTAATGAGTCAATATGGATAAATATCAACACAACATCGTGTTCAAAATAGAAATTAATTTCTACCTCATACTTGGGATCGAACGCTAGCCACTTCTAATGAAAGGCCAGGTCGAAACCAACCATGCCACGAGAGCCCATAAAAGGAAATCCGAACCTGACGCTAATCTAGCTGTCCGAGGATTTACCTGGCGAGACATCAGTCTCTTACCAGCGAGTTTTACCCGATTTCCCCGGGCCACCACGTGACACAATTGGTAGTAATTCATTCAAATTACCCCTAATGAGTCAATATGGATAAATATCAACACAACATCGTGTTCAAAATAGAAATAAATTTCTACCTCATACTTGGGATCGAACGCTAGCCCCTTCTAATGAAAGGCCAGGTCGAAACCAACCATGCCACGAGAGCCAATAAAAGGAAATCCGAACCTGACGCTAATCTAGCTGTCCGAGGATGTACCTGGCGGGACATCAGTCTCTTACCAGCGAGTTTTATCCGATTTCCCCGGGCCACCACGTGACACCAATTGGTAGTAATTCATTCAAATTACCCCTAATGAGTCAATATGGATAAATATCAACTCAACATGGTGTTCAAAATAGAAATAAATTTCTACCTCATACTTGGGATCGAACGCTAGCCCCTTCTAATGAAAGGCCAGGTCGAAACCAACCATGCCACGAGAGCCCATAAAAGGAAATCCGAACCTGACGCTAATCTAGCTGTCCGAGGATTTACCTGGCGAGACATCAGTCTCTTACCAGCGAGTTTTACCCGATTTCCCCGGGCCACCACGTGACACAATTGGTAGTAATTCATTCAAATTACCCCTATTGAGTCAATATGGATAAATATAAACACAACATCGTGTTCAAAATAGAAACAAATTTCTACCTCATACTTGGGATCGAACGCTAGCCCCTTCTAATGAAAGGCCAGGTCGAAAACCAACCATGCCACGAGAGCCCATAAAAGGAAATCCGAACCTGACGCTAATCTAGCTGTCCGAGGATTTACCTGGCGAGACATCAGTCTCTTACCAGCGAGTTTTACCCGATTTCCCCGGGCCACCACGTGGACACAATTGGTAGTAATTCATTCAAATTACCCCTAATGAGTCAATATGGATAAATATCAACACAACATCGTGTTCAAAATAGAAATAAATTTCTACCTCATACTTAGGATCAAACGCTAGCCCCTTCTAATGAAAGGCCAGGTCGAAACCAACCATGCCACGAGAGCCCATAAAAGGAAATCCGAACCTGACGCTAATCTAGCCGTCTGAGGATTTACCTGGCGAGACATCAGTCTCTTACCAGCGAGTTTTACCCGATTTCCCCAGGCCACCACGTGACACAATTGGTAGTAATTCATTCAAATTACCCCTAATGAGTCAATATGGATAAATATCAACACACATCGTGTTCAAAATAGAAATTAATTTCTACCTCATACTTGGGATCGAACGCTAGCCCCTTCTAATGAAAGGCCAGGTCGAAACCAACCATGCCACGAGAGCCCATAAAAGGAAATCCGAACCTGACGCTAATCTAGCCGTCCGAGGATTTACCTGGCGAGACATCAGTCTCTTACCAGCGAGTTTTACCCGATTTCCCCGGGCCACCACGTGACACAATTGGTAGTAATTCATTCAAATTACCCCTAATGAGTCAATATGGATAAATATCAACACAACATCGTGTTCAAAATAGAAATAAATTTCTACCTCATACTTGGGATCGAACACTAGCCCCTTTCTAATGAAAGGCCAAGTCGAAACCAACCATGCCACGAGAGCCCATAAAAAGAAATCCGAACCTGACGCTAATCTAGCTGTCCGAGGATTTACCTGGCGAGACAACAGTCTCTTACCAGCGAGTTTTACCCGATTTCCCCGGGCCACCACGTGACACAATTGGTAGTAATTCATTCAAATTACCCCTAATGAGTCAATATGGATAAATATCAACACAACATCGTGTTCAAAATAGAAATAAATTTTTACCTCATACTTGGGATCGAACGCTAGCCCCTTCTAATGAAAGGCCAGGTCGAAACCAACCATGCACGAGAGCCCATAAAAGGAAATCCGAACCTGACGCTAATCTAGCTGTCCGAGGATTTACCTGGCGAGACATCAGTCTCTTACCAGCGAGTTTTACCCGATTTCCCCGGGCCACCACGTGACACAATTGGTAGTAATTCATTCAAATTACCCCTAATGAGTCAATATGGATAAATATCAACACAACATCGTGTTCAAAATAGAAACAAATTTTCTACCTCATACTTGGGATCGAACGCTAGCCCCTTCTAATGAAAGGCCAGGTCGAAACCAACCATGCCACGAGAGCCCATAAAAGGTAATCCGAACCTGACGCTAATCTAGCTGTCCGAGGATTTACCTGGCGAGACATCAGTCTCTTACCAGCGAGTTTTTACCCGATTTCCCCGGGCCACCACGTGACACAATTGGTAGTAATTCATTCAAATTACCCCTAATGAGTCAATATGGATAAATATCAACACAACATCGTGCTCAAAATAGAAACAAAAAATTCTACCTCATACTTGGGATCGAACGCTAGCCCCTTCTAATGAAAGGCCAGGTCGAAACCAACCATGCCACGAGAGCCCATAAAAGGAAATCCGAACCTGATGCTAATCTAGCTGTCCGAGGATTTACCTGGCGAGACATCAGTCTCTTACCAGCGAGTTTTACCCGATTTCCCCGGGCCCCCATGTGACACAATTGGTAGTAATTCATTCAAATTACCCCTAATGAGTCAATATGGATAAATATCAACACAACATCGTGTTCAAAATAGAAACAAATTTCTACCTCATACTTGGGATCGAACGCTAGCCCCTTCTAATGAAAGGCCAGGTCGAAACCAACCATGCCACGAGAGCCCATAAAAGGAAATCCGAACCTGACGCTAATCTAGCTGTCCGAGGATTTACCTGGCGAGACATCAGTCTCTTACCAGCGAGTTTTACCCGATTTCCCCGGGCCACCACGTGACACAATTGGTAGTAATTCATTCAAATTACCCCTAATGAGTCAATATGGATAAATATCAACACAACATCGTGTTCAAAATAGAAACAAATTTCTACCTCATACTTGGGATCCAACGCTAGCCCCTTCTAATGAAAGGCCAGGTCGAAACCAACCATGCCACGAGAGCCCATAAAAGGAAATCCGAACCTGACGCTAATCTAGCTGTCCGAGGATTTACCTGGCGAGACATCAGTCTCTTACCAGCGAGTTTTACCCGATTTCCCCGGGCCACCACGTGACACAATTGGTAGTAATTCATTCAAATCACCCCTAATGAGTCAATATGGATAAATATCAACACAACATCGTGTTCAAAATAGAAACAAATTTCTACCTCATACTTGGGATCGAACGCTAGCCCCTTCTAATGAAAGGCCCAGGTCGAAACCAACCATGCCACGAGAACCCATAAAAGGTAATCCGAACCTGACGCTAATCTAGCTGTCCGAGGATTTACCTGGCTAGACATCAGTCTCTTACCAGCGAGTTTTACCCGATTTCCCGGGCCACCACGTGACACAATTGGTAGTAATTCATTCAAATTACCCCTAATGAGTCAATATGGATAAATATCAACACAACATCGTGCTCAAAATAGAAACAAAAATTCTACCTCATTCTTGGGATCGAACGCTAGCCCCTTCTAATGAAAGGCCAGGTCGAAACCAACCATGCACGAGAGCCCATAAAAGGAAATCCGAACCTGACGCTAATCTAGCTGTCCGAGGATTTACCTGGCAAACATCAGTCTCTTACCAGCGAGTTTTACCCGATTACCCCGGGCCACCATGTGACACAATTGGTAGTAATTCATTCAAATTACCCCTAATGAGTCAATATGGATAAATATCAACACAACATCGTGTTCAAAATAGAAACAAATTTCTACCTCATACTTGGGATCGAACGCTAGCCCCTTCTAATGAAAGGCCAGGTCGAAACCAACCATGCCACGAGAGCCCATAAAAGGAAATCCGAACCTGACGCTAATCTAGCTGTCCAAGGATTTACCTGGCGAGACATCAGTCTCTTACCAGCGAGTTTTACCCGATTTCCCCGGGCCACCACGTGACACAATTGGTAGTAATTCATTCAAATTACCCCTAATGAGTCAATATGGATAAATATCAACACAACATCGTGTTCAAAATAGAAATAAATTTCTACCTCATACTTAGGATCAAACGCTAGCCCCTTCTAATGAAAGGCCAGGTCGAAACCAACCATGCCACGAGAGCCCATAAAAGGAAATCCGAACCTGACGCTAATCTAGCCGTCCGAGGATTTACCTGGCGAGACATCAGTCTCTTACCAGCAAGTTTTACCCGATTTCCCCGGGCCACCACGTGACACAATTGGTAGTAATTCATTCAAATTACCCCTAATGAGTCAATATGGATAAATATCAACACAACATCGTGTTCAAAATAGAAATAAATTTCTACTTCATACTTGGGATCGAACGCTAGCCCCTTCCAATGAAAGGCCAGGTCGAAACCAACCATGCCACGAGAGCCCATAAAAGGAAATCCGAACCTGACGCTAATCTAGCTGTCCGAGGATTTACCTGGCGAGACATCAGTCTCTTACCGGCGAGTTTTACCCGATTTCCCCGGGCCACCACGTGACACAATTGATAGTAATTCATTCAAATTACCCCTAATGAGTCAATATGGATAAATATCAACACAACATCGTGTTCAAAATAGAAATAAATTTCTACCTCATACTTGGGATCGAACGCTAGCCCCTTCCAATGAAAGGCCAGGTCGAAACCAACCATGCCACGAGAGCCCATAAAAGGAAATCCGAACCTGACGCTAATCTAGCTGTCCGAGGATTTACCTGGCGAGACATCAGTCTCTTACCGGCGAGTTTTACCCGATTTCCCCGGGCCACCACGTGACACAATTGATAGTAATTCATTCAAATTACCCCTAATGAGTCAATATGGATAAATATCAACACAACATCGTGTTCAAAATAGAAATAAATTTCTACCTCATACTTGGGATCGAACGCTAGCCCCTTCCAATGAAAGGCCAGGTCGAAACCAACCATGCCACGAGAGCCCATAAAAGGAAATCCGAACCTGACGCTAATCTAGCTGTCCGAGGATTTACCTGGCGAGACATCAGTCTCTTACCGGCGAGTTTTACCCGATTTCCCCGGGCCACCACGTGACACAATTGGTAGTAATTCATTCAAATTACCCCTAATGAGTCAATATGGATAAATATCAACACAACATCGTGTTCAAAATAGAAATAAATTTCTACCTCATACTTGGGATCGAACGCTAGCCCCTTCTAATGAAAGGCCAGGTCGAAACCAACCATGCCACGAGAGCCCATAAAAGGAAATCCGAACCTGACGCTAATATAGCTGTCCGAGGATTTACCTGGCGAGACATCAGTCTCTTACCAGCGAGTTTTACCCGATTTCCCTGGGCCACCACGTGACACAATTGGTAGTAATTCATTCAAATTACCCCTAATGAGTCAATATGGATAAATATCAACACAACATCGTGTTCAAAATAGAAATAAATTTCAACCTCATACTTGGGATCGAACGCTAGCCCCTTCTAATGAAAGGCCAGGTCGAAACCAACCATGCCACGAGAGCCCATAAAAGGAAATCCGAACCTGACGCTAATCTAGCTGTCCGAGGATTTACCTGGCGAGACATCAGTCTCTTACCAGCGAGTTTTACCTGATTTCCCAGGGCCACCACGTGACACAATTGGTAGTAATTCATTCAAATTACCCCTAATGAGTCAATATGGATAAATATCAACACAACATCGTGTTCAAAATAGAAATAAATTTCTACCTCATACATGGGATCGAACGCTAGCCCCTTCTAATGAAAGGCCAGGTCGAAACCAACCATGCCACGAGAGCCCATAAAAGGAAATCCGAACCTGACGCTAATCTAGCTGTCCGAGGATTTACCTGGCGAGACATCAGTCTCTTACCAGCGAGTTTTAGCCGATTTCCCCGGGCCACCACGTGACACAATTGGTAGTAATTCATTCAAATTACCCCTAATGAGTCAATATGGATAAATATCAACACAACATCTTGTTCAAAATAGAAATAAATTTCTACCTCATACTTGGGATCGAACGCTAGCCCCTTCTAATGAAAGGCCAGGTCGAAACCAACCATGCCACGAGAGCCAATAAAAGGAAATCCGAACCTGACGCTAATCTAGCTGTCCGAGGATTTACCTGGCGAGACATCAGTCTCTTACCAGCGAGTTTTATCCGATTTCCCCGGGCCACCACGTGACACAATTGGTAGTAATTCATTCAAATTACCCCTAATGAGTCAATATGGATAAATAACAACTCAACATCGTGTTCAAAATAGAAATAAATTTCTACCTCATACTTGGGATCGAACGCTAGCCCCTTCTAATGAAAGGCCAGGTCGAAACCAACCATGCCACGAGAGCCCATAAAAGGAAATCCGAACCTGACGCTAATCTAGCTGTCCGAGGATTTACCTGGCGAGACATCAGTCTCTTACCAGCGAGTTTTACCCGATTTCCCCGGGCCACCACGTGACACAATTGGTAGTAATTCATTCAAATTACCCCTAATGAGTCAATATGGATAAATATCAACACAACATCGTGTTCAAAATAGAAATAAATTTCTACCTCATACTTGGGATCGAACGCTAGCCCCTTCTAATGAAAGGCCAGGTCGAAACCAACCATGCCACGAGAGCCCATAAAAGGAAATCCGAACCTGACGCTAATCTAGCTGTCCGAGGATTTACCTGGCGAGACATCAGTCTCTTACCAGCGAGTTTTACCCGATTTCCCCGGGCCACCACGTGACACAATTGGTAGTAATTCATTCAAATTACCCCTAATGAGTCAATATGGATAAATATCAACACAACATCGTGTTCAAAATAGAAATAAATTTCTACCTCATACTTGGGATCGAACGCTAGCCACTTCTAATGAAAGGCCAGGTCGAAACCAACCATGCCACGAGAGCCCATAAAAGGAAATCCGAACCTGACGCTAATCTAGCTGTCCGAGGATTTACCTGGCGAGACATCAGCCTCTTACCAGCGAGTTTTACCCGATTTCCCCGGGCCACCACGTGACACAATTGGTAGTAATTCATTCAAATTACCCCTAATGAGTCAATATGGATAAATATCAACACAACATCGTGTTCAAAATAGAAATAAATTTCTACCTCATACTTAGGATCAAACGCTAGCCCCTTCTAATGAAAGGCCAGGTCGAAACCAACCATGCCACGAGAGCCCATAAAAGGAAATCCGAACCTGACGCTAATCTAGCCGTCCGAGGATTTACCTGGCGAGACATCAGTCTCTTACCAGCGAGTTTTACCCGATTTCCCCAGGCCACCACGTGACACAATTGGTAGTAATTCATTCAAATTACCCCTAATGAGTCAATATGGATAAATATCAACACAACATCGTGTTCAAAATAGAAATAAATTTCTACCTCATACTTGGGATCGAACGCTAGCCCCTTCTAATGAAAGGCCAGGTCGAAACCAACCATGCCACGAGAGCCCATAAAAGGAAATCCGAACCTGACGCTAATCTAGCCGTCCGAGGATTTACCTGGCGAGACATCAGTCTCTTACCAGCGAGTTTTACCCGATTTCCCCGGGCCACCACGTGACACAATTGGTAGTAATTCATTCAAATTACCCCTAATGAGTCAATATGGATAAATATCAACACAACATCGTGTTCAAAATAGAAATAAATTTCTACCTCATACTTGGGATCGAACGCTAGCCCCTTCTAATGAAAGGCCAGGTAGAAACCAACCATGCCACGAGAGCCCTTAAAAGGAAATCCGAACCTGACGCTAATCTAGCCGTCCAAGGATTTACCTGGCGAGACATCAGTCTCTTACCAGCGAGTTTTACCCGATTTCCCCGGGCCACCACGTGACACAATTGGTAGTAATTCATTCAAATTACCCCTAATGAGTTAATATGGATAAATATCAACACAACATCGTGTTCAAAATAGAAATAAATTTCTACCTCATACTTGGGATCGAACGCTAGCCCCTTCTAATGAAAGGCCAGGTCGAAACCAACCATGCCACGAGAGCCCATAAAAGGAAATCCGAACCTGACGCTAATCTATCTGTCCGAGGATTTACCTGGCGAGACATCAGTCTCTTACCAGCGAGTTTTACCCGATTTCCCCGGGCCACCACATGACACAATTGGTAGTAATTCATTCAAATTACCCCTAATGAGTCAATATGGATAAATATCAACACAACATCGTGTTCAAAATAGAAATAAATTTCTATCTCATACTTGGGATCGAACGCTAGCCCCTTCTAATGAAAGGCCAGGTCGAAACCAACCATGCCACGAGAGCCCATAAAAGGAAATCCGAACCTGACGCTAATCTAGCTGTCCGAGGATTTACCTGGCGAGACATCAGTCTCTTACCAGCGAGTTTTAGCCGATTTCCCCGGGCCACCACGTGACACAATTGGTAGTAATTCATTCAAATTACCCCTAATGAGTTAATATGGATAAATATCAACACAACATCGTGTTCAAAATAGAAATAAATTTCTACCTCATACTTGGGATCGAACGCTAGCCCCTTCTAATGAAAGGCCAGGTCGAAACCAACCATGCCACGAGAGCCCATAAAAGGAAATCCGAACCTGACGCTAATCTATCTGTCCGAGGATTTACCTGGCGAGACATCAGTCTCTTACCAGCGAGTTTTACCCGATTTCCCCGGGCCACCACATGACACAATTGGTAGTAATTCATTCAAATTACCCCTAATGAGTCAATATGGATAAATATCAACACAACATCGTGTTCAAAATAGAAACAAATTTCTACCTCATACTTGGGATCGAACGCTAGCCCCTTCTAATGAAAGGCCAGGTCGAAACCAACCATGCCACGAGAGCCCATAAAAGGTAATCCGAACCTGACGCTAATCTAGCTGTCCGAGGATTTACCTGGCTAGACATCAGTCTCTTACCAGCGAGTTTTACCCGATTTCCCCGGGCCACCACGTGACACAATTGGTAGTAATTCATTCAAATTACCCCTAATGAGTCAATATGGATAAATATCAACACAACATCGTGCTCAAAATAGAAACAAAAATTCTACCTCATACTTGGGATCGAACGCTAGCCCCTTCTAATGAAAGGCCAGGTCGAAACCAACCATGCCACGAGAGCCCATAAAAGGAAATCCGAACCTGACGCTAATCTAGCTGTCCGAGGATTTACCTGGCAAACATCAGTCTCTTACCAGCGAGTTTTACCCGATTTCCCCGGGCCACCATGTGACACAATTGGTAGTAATTCATTCAAATTACCCCTAATGAGTCAATATGGATAAATATCAACACAACATCGTGTTCAAAATAGAAACAAATTTCTACCTCATACTTGGGATCGAACGCTAGCCCCTTCTAATGAAAGGCCAGGTCGAAACCAACCATGCCACGAGAGCCCATAAAAGGAAATCCGAACCTGACGCTAATCTAGCTGTCCAAGGATTTACCTGGCGAGACATCAGTCTCTTACCAGCGAGTTTTACCCGATTTCCCCGGGCCACCACGTGACACAATTGGTAGTAATTCATTCAAATTACCCCTAATGAGTCAATATGGATAAATATCAACACAACATCGTGTTCAAAATAGAAATAAATTTCTACCTCATACTTAGGATCAAACGCTAGCCCCTTCTAATGAAAGGCCAGGTCGAAACCAACCATGCCACGAGAGCCCATAAAAGGAAATCCGAACCTGACGCTAATCTAGCCGTCCGAGGATTTACCTGGCGAGACATCAGTCTCTTACCAGCGAGTTTTACCCGATTTCCCCGGGCCACCACGTGACACAATTGGTAGTAATTCATTCAAATTACCCCTAATGAGTCAATATGGATAAATATCAACACAACATCGTGTTCAAAATAGAAATAAATTTCTACCTCATACTTGGGATCGAACGCTAGCCCCTTCCAATGAAAGGCCAGGTCGAAACCAACCATGCCACGAGAGCCCATAAAAGGAAATCCGAACCTGACGCTAATCTAGCTGTCCGAGGATTTACCTGGCGAGACATCAGTCTCTTACCGGCGAGTTTTACCCGATTTCCCCGGGCCACCACGTGACACAATTGGTAGTAATTCATTCAAATTACCCCTAATGAGTCAATATGGATAAATATCAACACAACATCGTGTTCAAAATAGAAATAAATTTCTACCTCATACTTGGGATCGAACGCTAGCCCCTTCCAATGAAAGGCCAGGTCGAAACCAACCATGCCACGAGAGCCCATAAAAGGAAATCCGAACCTGACGCTAATCTAGCTGTCCGAGGATTTACCTGGCGAGACATCAGTCTCTTACCGGCGAGTTTTACCCGATTTCCCCGGGCCACCACGTGACACAATTGATAGTAATTCATTCAAATTACCCCTAATGAGTCAATATGGATAAATATCAACACAACATCGTGTTCAAAATAGAAATAAATTTCTACCTCATACTTGGGATCGAACGCTAGCCCCTTCCAATGAAAGGCCAGGTCGAAACCAACCATGCCACGAGAGCCCATAAAAGGAAATCCGAACCTGACGCTAATCTAGCTGTCCAAGGATTTACCTGGCGAGACATCAGTCTCTTACCGGCGAGTTTTACCCGATTTCCCCGGGCCACCATGTGACACAATTGGTAGTAATTCATTCAAATTACCCCTAATGAGTCAATATGGATAAATATCAACACAACATCGTGTTCAAAATAGAAATAAATTTCTACCTCATACTTGGGATCGAACGCTAGCCCCTTCTAATGAAAGGCCAGGTCGAAACCAACCATGCCACGAGAGCCCATAAAAGGAAATCCGAACCTGACGCTAATATAGCTGTCCGAGGATTTACCTGGCGAGACATCAGTCTCTTACCAGCGAGTTTTACCCGATTTCCCTGGGCCACCACGTGACACAATTGGTAGTAATTCATTCAAATTACCCCTAATGAGTCAATATGGATAAATATCAACACAACATCGTGTTCAAAATAGAAATAAATTTCAACCTCATACTTGGGATCGAACGCTAGCCCCTTCTAATGAAAGGCCAGGTCGAAACCAACCATGCCACGAGAGCCCATAAAAGGAAATCCGAACCTGACGCTAATTTAGCTGTCCGAGGATTTACCTGGCGAGACATCAGTCTCTTACCAGCGAGTTTTACCTGATTTCCCAGGGCCACCACGTGACACAATTGGTAGTAATTCATTCAAATTACCCCTAATGAGTCAATATGGATAAATATCAACACAACATCGTGTTCAAAATAGAAATAAATTTCTACCTCATACATGGGATCGAACGCTAGCCCCTTCTAATGAAAGGCCAGGTCGAAACCAACCATGCCACGAGAGCCCATAAAAGGAAATCCGAACCTGACGCTAATCTAGCTGTCCGAGGATTTACCTGGCGAGACATCAGTCTCTTACCAGCGAGTTTTACCCGATTTCCCCGGGCCACCACGTGACACAATTGGTAGTAATTCATTCAAATTACCCCTAATGAGTCAATATGGATAAATATCAACACAACATCGTGTTCAAAATAGAAATAAATTTCTACCTCATACTTGGGATCGAACGCTAGCCCCTTCTAATGAAAGGCCAGGTCGAAACCAACCATGCCACGAGAGCCCATAAAAGGAAATCCGAACCTGACGCTAATCTAGCTGTCCGAGGATTTACCTGGCGAGACATCAGTCTCTTACCAGCGAGTTTTACCCGATTTCCCCAGGCCACCACGTGACACAATTGGTAGTAATTCATTCAAATTACCCCTAATGAGTCAATATGGATAAATATCAACACAACATCGTGTTCAAAATAGAAATAAATTTCTACCTCATACTTGGGATCGAACGCTAGCCACTTCTAATGAAAGGCCAGGTCGAAACCAACCATGCCACGAGAGCCCATAAAAGGAAATCCGAACCTGACGCTAATCTAGCTGTCCGAGGATTTACCTGGCGAGACATCAGCCTCTTACCAGCGAGTTTTACCCGATTTCCCCGGGCCACCACGTGACACAATTGGTAGTAATTCATTCAAATTACCCCTAATGAGTCAATATGGATAAATATCAACACAACATCGTGTTCAAAATAGAAATAAATTTCTACCTCATACTTAGGATCAAACGCTAGCCCCTTCTAATGAAAGGCCAGGTCGAAACCAACCATGCCACGAGAGCCCATAAAAGGAAATCCGAACCTGACGCTAATCTAGCCGTCCGAGGATTTACCTGGCGAGACATCAGTCTCTTACCAGCGAGTTTTACCCGATTTCCCCAGGCCACCACGTGACACAATTGGTAGTAATTCATTCAAATTACCCCTAATGAGTCAATATGGATAAATATCAACACAACATCGTGTTCAAAATAGAAATAAATTTCTACCTCATACTTGGGATCGAACGCTAGCCCCTTCTAATGAAAGGCCAGGTCGAAACCAACCATGCCACGAGAGCCCATAAAAGGAATTCCGAACCTGATGCTAATCTAGCTGTCCGAGGATTTACCTGGCGAGACAACAGTCTCTTACCAGCGAGTTTTACCCGATTTCCCCGGGCCACCACGTGACACAATTGGTAGTAATTCATTCAAATTACCCCTAATGAGTCAATATGGATAAATATCAACACAACATCGTGTTCAAAATAGAAATAAATTTCTACCTCATACTTGGGATCGAACGCTAGCCCCTTCTAATGAAAGGCCAGGTCGAAACCAACCATGCCACGAGAGCCCATAAAAGGAAATCCGAACCTGACGCTAATCTAGCTGTCCGAGGATTTACCTGGCGAGACATCAGTCTCTTACCAGCGAGTTTTACCCGATTTCCCCGGGCCACCACGTGACACAATTGGTAATAATTCATTCAAATTACCCCTAATGAGTCAATATGGATAAATATCAACACAACATCGTGTTCAAAATAGAAATAAATTTCTACCTCATACTTGGGATCGAACGCTAGCCCCTTCTAATGAAAGGCCAGGTCGAAACCAACCATGCCACGAAAGCCCATAAAAGGAAATCCGAACCTGACGCTAATCTATCTGTCCGAGGATTTACCTGGCGAGACATCAGTCTCTTACCAGCGAGTTTTATCCGATTTCCCCGGGCCACCACGTGACACAATTGGTAGTAATTCATTCAAATTACCCCTAATGAGTCAATATGGATAAATATCAACTCAACATCGTGTTCAAAATAGAAATAAATTTCTACCTCATACTTGGGATCGAACGCTAGCCCCTTCTAATGAAAGGCCAGGTCGAAACCAACCATGCCACGAGAGCCCATAAAAGGAAATCCGAACCTGACGCTAATCTAGCTGTCCGAGGATTTACCTGGCGAGACATCAGTCTCTTACCAGCGAGTTTTACCCGATTTCCCCGGGCCACCACGTGACACAATTGGTAGTAATTCATTCAAATTACCCCTAATGAGTCAATATGGATAAATATCAACACAACATCGTGTTCAAAATAGAAACAAATTTCTACCTCATACTTGGGATCGAACGCTAGCCCCTTCTAATGAAAGGCCAGGTCGAAACCAACCATGCCACGAGAGCCCATAAAAGGAAACCCGAACCTGACGCTAATCTAGCTGTCCGAGGATTTACCTGGCGAGACATCAGTCTCTTACCAGCGAGTTTTACCCGATTTCCCCGGGCCACCACGTGACACAATTGGTAGTAATTCATTCAAATTACCCCTAATGAGTCAATATGGATAAATATCAACACAACATTGTGTTCAAAATAGAAATAAATTTCTACCTCATACTTGGGATCGAACGCTAGCCCCTTCTAATGAAAGGCCAGGTCGAAACCAACCATGCCACGAGAGCCCATAAAAGGAAATCCGAACCTGACGCTAATCTAGCTGTCCGAGGATTTACCTGGCGAGACATCAGCCTCTTACCAGCGAGTTTTACCCGATTTCCCCGGGCCACCACGTGACACAATTGGTAGTAATTCATTCAAATTACCCCTAATGAGTCAATATGGATAAATATCAACACAACATCGTGTTCAAAATAGAAATAAATTTCTACCTCATACTTAGGATCAAACGCTAGCCCCTTCTAATGAAAGGCCAGGTCGAAACCAACCATGCCACGAGAGCCCATAAAAGGAAATCCGAACCTGACGCTAATCTAGCTGTCCGAGGATTTACCTGGCGAGACATCAGTCTCTTACCAGCGAGTTTTACCCGATTTCCCCGGGCCACCACGTGACACAATTGGTAGTAATTCATTCAAATTACCCCTAATGAGTCAATATGGATAAATATCAACACAACATCGTGTTCAAAATAGAAATAAATTTCTACCTCATACTTGGGATCGAACGCTAGCCCCTTCTAATGAAAGGCCAGGTCGAAACCAACCATGCCACGAGAGCCCATAAAAGGAAATCCGAACCTGACGCTAATCTAGCCGTTCGAGGATTTACCTGGCGAGACATCAGTCTCTTACCAGCAAGTTTTACCCGATTTCCCCGGGCCACCACGTGACACAATTGGCAGTAATTCATTCAAATTACCCCTAATGAGTCAATATGGATAAATATCAACACAACATCGTGTTCAAAATAGAAATAAATTTCTACCTCATACTTGGGATCGAACACTAGCCCTTTCTAATGAAAGGCCAAGTCGAAACCAACCATGCCACGAGAGCACATAAAAAGAAATCCGAACCTGACGCTAATTTAGCTGTCCGAGGATTCACCTGGCGAGACAACAGTCTCTTACCAGCGAGTTTTACCCGATTTCCCCGGGCCACCACGTGACACAATTGGTAGTAATTCATTCAAATTACCCCTAATGAGTCAATATGGATAAATATCAACACAACATCGTGTTCAAAATAGAAATAAATTTCTATCTCATACTTGGGATCGAACGCTAGCCCCTTCTAATGAAAGGCCAGGTCGAAACCAACCATGCCACGAGAGCCCATAAAAAGGAAATCCGAACCTGACGCTAATCTAGCTGTCCGAGGATTTACCTGGCGAGACATCAGTCTCTTACCAGCGAGTTTTAGCCGATTTCCCCGGGCCACCACGTGACACAATTGGTAGTAATTCATTCAAATTACCCCTAATGAGTTAATATGGATAAATATCAACACAACATCGTGTTCAAGATAGAAATAAATTTCTACCTCATACTTGGGATCGAACGCTAGCCCCTTCTAATGAAAGGCCAGGTCGAAACCAACCATGCCACGAGAGCCCATAAAAGGAAATCCGAACCTGACGCTAATCTAGCTGTCTGAGGATTTACCTGGCGAGACATCAGTCTCTTACCAGCGAGTTTTACCCGATTTCCCCGGGCCACCACGTGACACAATTGGTAGTAATTCATTCAAATTACCCCTAATGAGTCAATATGGATAAATATCAACACAACATCGTGTTCAAAATAGAAACAAATTTCTACCTCATACTTGGGATCGAACGCTAGCCCCTTCTAATGAAAGGCCAGGTCGAAACCAACCATGCCACGAGAGCCCATAAAAGGAAATCCGAACCTGACGCTAATCTAGCTGTCCGAGGATTTACCTGGCGAGACATCAGCCTCTTACCAGCGAGTTTTACCCGATTTCCCCGGGCCACCACGTGACACAATTGGTAGTAATTCATTCAAATTACCCCTAATGAGTCAATATGGATAAATATCAACACAACATCGTGTTCAAAATAGAAATAAATTTCTACCTCATACTTAGGATCAAACGCTAGCCCCTTCTAATGAAAGGCCAGGTCGAAACCAACCATGCCACGAGAGCCCATAAAAGGAAATCCGAACCTGACGCTAATCTAGCCGTCCGAGGATTTACCTGGTGAGACATCAGTCTCTTACCAGCGAGTTTTACCCGATTTCCCCAGGCCACCACGTGACACAATTGGTAGTAATTCATTCAAATTACCCCTAATGAGTCAATATGGATAAATATCAACACAACATCGTGTTCAAAATAGAAATAAATTTCTACCTCATACTTGGGATCGAACGCTAGCCCCTTCTAATGAAAGGCCAGGTCGAAACCAACCATGCCACGAGAGCCCATAAAAGGAAATCCGAACCTGACGCTAATCTAGCTGTCCGAGGATTTACCTGGCGAGACATCAGTCTCTTACCAGCGAGTTTTAGCCGATTTCCCCGGGCCACCACGTGACACAATTGGTAGTAATTCATTCAAATTACCCCTAATGAGTTAATATGGATAAATATCAACACAACATCGTGTTCAAAATAGAAATAAATTTCTACCTCATACTTGGGATCGAACGCTAGCCCCTTCTAATGAAAGGCCAGGTCGAAACCAACCATGCCACGAGAGCCCATAAAAGGAAATCCGAACCTGACGCTAATCTAGCTGTCCGAGGATTTACCTGGCGAGACATCAGTCTCTTACCAGCGAGTTTTAGCCGATTTCCCCGGGCCACCACGTGACACAATTGGTAGTAATTCATTCAAATTACCCCTAATGAGTCAATATGGATAAATATCAACACAACATCGTGTTTAAAATAGAAACAAATTTCTACCTCATACTTGGGATCGAACGCTAGCCCCTTCTAATGAAAAGCCAGGTCGAAACCAACCATGCCACGAGAGCCCATAAAAGGAAATCCGAACCTGACGCTAATCTAGCTGTCCGAGGATTTACCTGGCGAGACATCAGTCTCTTACCAGCGAGTTTTAGCCGATTTCCCCGGGCCACCACTTGACACAATTGGTAGTAATTCATTCAAATCACCCCTAATGAGCCAATATGGATAAATATCAACACAACATCGTGTTCAAAATAGAAACAAATTTCTACCTCATACTTGGGATCGAACGCTAGCCCCTTCTAATGAAAGGCCAGGTCGAAACCAACCATGCCACGAGAGCCCATAAAAGGAAATCCGAACCTGACGCTAATCTAGCTGTCCGAGGATTTACCTGGCGAGACATCAGTCTCTTACCAGCGAGTTTTACCCGATTTCCCCGGGCCACCACGTGACACAATTGGTAGTAATTCATTCAAATTACCCCTAATGAGTCAATATGGATAAATATCAACACAACATCGTCCTCAAAATAGAAACAAAAATTCTACCTCATACTTGGGATCGAACGCTAGCCCCTTCTAATGGAAGGCCAGGTCGAAACCAACCATGCCACGAGAGCCCATAAAAGGAAATCCGAACCTGACGCTAATCTAGCTGTCCGAGGATTTACCTGGCGAGACATCAGTCTCTTACCAGCGAGTTTTACCCGATTTCCCCGGGCCACCACGTGACACAATTGGTAGTAATTCATTCAAATTACCCCTAATGAGTCAATATGGATAAATATCAACACAACATCGTGTTCAAAATAGAAACAAATTTCTACCTCATACTTGGGATCGAACGCTAGCCCCTTCTAATGAAAGGCCAGGTCGAAACCAACCATGCCACGAGAGCCCATAAAAGGAAATCCGAACCTGACGCTAATCTAGCTGTCCGAGGATTTACCTGGCGAGACATCAGTCTCTTACCAGCGAGTTTTACCCGATTTCCCCGGGCCACCACGTGACACAATTGGTAGTAATTCATTCAAATTACCCCTAATGAGTCAATATGGATAAATATCAACACAACATCGTGTTCAAAATAGAAATAAATTTCTACCTCATACTTAGGATCAAACGCTAGCCCCTTCTAATGAAAGGCCAGGTCGAAACCAACCATGCCACGAGAGCCCATAAAAGGAAATCCGAACCTGACGCTAATCTAGCCGTCCGAGGATTTACCTTGCGAGACATCAGTCTCTTACCAGCGAGTTTTACCCGATTTCCCCGGGCCACCACGTGACACAATTGGTAGTAATTCATTCAAATTACCCCTAATGAGTCAATATGGATAAATATCATCACAACATCGTGTTCAAAATAGAAATAAATTTCTACCTCATACTTGGGATCGAACGCTAGCCCCTTCTAATGAAAGGCCAGGTCGAAACCAACCATGCCACGAGAGCCCATAAAAGGAAATCCGAACCTGACGCTAATCTAGCCGTCCGAGGATTTACCTGGCGAGACATCAGTCTCTTACCAGTGAGTGAAACCACAGAAATTCTATAAATTGCCATGTTTTGTATTTCCAATAAATACTTGAATTTGTAAGAATTATGATTTTATCGACTTATTAAGATTTTATCGGCTTATTAAGAGTTTGTCGACTTATTAAGATTTTGTCGACTTATTAAGATTTTATCGACTTATTAAAATTTATCTACTTATTAAGATTTGTAGAGTTATTAAATTTTTTCGACTTATCAAGATTTTATTGGCTTATTGAGATTGTGTTAACTTACGAAGTTTTTGTCGACAAATTAAGATTTTATCGACTTATTGCGAGTTTGTCGACTTATTAAGATGCTATCGACTTATTGAGATTTTGTGAACTTATTAAGATCTAGTAGACTTGATATTCATATAAACTTTATTAGTTTGTAAGAATAAGAAAGAAAACAAAGTCCCGTCTTTGAGTACGCAAGAATCTTGCCCTGCCTTTCCTTAAAGGGTCATCCAAATTGATAAGAATCTTGCAAAGGCTTTCCTGAAATGGTTAACTAGATTGTTCGTTCCAATTGGGGTCGTATCAATCAATCTATTCATCTATTTCCCGGGAAAACCCTCTCGTGCAATCAGGCCATTTCAACTCCGCTTCCATTTTGCCTCTTTCATTTCAAAGCTAAAAGGATTTTTTTTCCTTTTCTGGACATCAGAGAACCTTCTCTCACACAACTCGGATTAGACTCGAGGAAGATTTTTCATACTTATTTTTAAAGGTTTAAAGGCCGCTCGTGAATGGCAGAGGCAAGAGACAATGACATTGCCCTATCAAGCAGGATATTGTCCTAAAGACTGACCATGTATATATGATCAGCGTCTAAGCCCTCTCTCCACCTAAAATAGGATCAGGGAGGGCCAGGCAATGGCTGTTTATATAACCTAGCAGGTTGAACCATTGGCTCCCCAAACCCTGCATCCTTAGTCTCAAGGATGGTAAGGTTGCAGACGCTAAAGGAACTAACGAGTTTGAGCAGGACTTGAACCCCAGTCTGGTGATCACGGGTACAGACGTTACCAATAGGCCACAACAACCCTTAATTTTCCTTCTTTTTATTAATTTTCCTTTCCGTTTGCTTAGCTACTTATTTATTCAAGTGGTCTGATTATCCTCGGACTTGTCAATATTCTCTTGCCGTTGTCTATCGAGAAAAGAAAATAAGAATCAGTTATATTATTCAGATTGTGAGCATCAACTTACGTTGTATCTCAAACCTCCTTGGAAAGGTAGATTCTTGTATCCAATCTTCATTATCAACAATTTGAAGAAAATGTGAACTACTTTGGAAATTCTTATTTATTCATCTGTTTATTTTCTTAATGGTTTTAAAATATATAGAAATACATCGGAGAATGATTGGAGTGGATTGATAACTGAAAATTAGCTGACCTAGAATTTGCTGATGACGCTGTCCTTATTAGCTTGCTTGCCAGAATGCATGAAATATCACTTGAGGCTAGACTCGAGATGAATAGAAGAAAGACAGAAATGATGAGAACGGAATATGCAATGGAAGATGAAATATCATTGGAAGGAGAAAGGATTAATGAGGTGGAATCATTTAAATATTTAGGAACTATGATCTCTAATACAAAATCTTTAGAATTTGAGTTTAATGAAAGATTGAAAAAAAAAATCGGACAATGGCTAGGTTAAGTAAAATTTGGAAAACAAATCGCCTAAAATTACATAAAAAAATCTCTCTATATATCAGTTTAGTGAGATTGGTGTTACTGTATGGACATGAATGTGGTATAACAATGAAACAATATCAAACAGATTTTGTAGTTTTGAGACAAAGCCTCAGAAGAATATTGGTAGTTAAATGGCAGGACAGGATTGGAAATGAAACTATATGAGAGATTACTCAATTGCGATATTTGGATGAGATCATGGTGAGGGGTAGATGGAGATGGTTTGGACATGCTCTTCGCACTCCCCGAGAGAGATTAACTCACTAAACATTTAATTGGGCTCCTCAAGGCACTAGAAGAATTGGAATACCCAGTCCTACATGGCTGAGGACTATGAAGCATGAAGTAGGAGATGATGAATGTAGAAGTATTGATTTAAAAGTTCAAGACAGAGACTAACCGAGGCCCTTTGCGTCAATAGCCGTAGGAGATAATGATGATGTTTACTTGAACGCATTTCCCCTGATCTTAGACAGAAACTCATTAGAATAGTTGTCCTGGGTTATTAATCCTAATTCCGTTTATTCTTTGGATAATTACACATTAGGTCAATTACTTATGAATTACCCATTAGACTTGTCATGTGCTCTAAACTCATCTGACTCAAACAAATATTCGTCTCGGATAATGACTCTAGTAAGTCAATTATTTACTGAGTAATTCAAGTCTTGCCTTGATGTTCTTAATGATTATCCAATTAAATCAGTTAATCTTGGATGATCATTCCACCTAGCTAATGATCATTAGATATTTTCCCTTTGGGGAAATGATTTTAAGATATTTTACTTTAATTGATTATTACTTCTCTTGTAGTTTATTCACTTCCTTGTTTCCTTTCCTCATTGGAATATATTTCTCTATTGGAGCCCTTAGTCTTATAGCAACCTGCTTTTCCAACTAGCGTTGTAGATTACTTAATAATACTAATAATAATAATAATAATAATAATTTAAGTGATAATAATAATTAATGATTAATAATCAATAATTGATTATAGTGATGATTTATAATAATAATAATAATAATAATAATAATAATAATAATAATAATAATAGTAATAATAATAATAATAATAATAATAATCCTGCCAGGCCTAGTAACCATGGATTAATTAACCTACCTGGATAATTATTGGTGCTTAAATATCAACATTTTATAAATTCCCTAATGGTAATAATATAAATGATCTCCTTAGAATCTGACGACAGAAAATTATCCTTCATCAGCTACTCTTTGGATAATAACCCTTGTGTGATGGATTATTATAATTACCCTCCTGTGGATGGATAAGAATGGATAATCAGAAATTTGAACTCCAGACGGGGAAATTACAAATTATGAAAATGGGTTGTATTGGAGAGGAGAATCATATGCTTTTAGCTAATTGGAATATGGCGGAATTGTGAGGTAAATCAAGAG
>NC_090753.1:53784852-53797352 GCF_036898095.1 Palaemon carinicauda
TATATATATATATATATATATATATATATATATATATATATATATATATTTATATATATATACTGTATATATATATATATATGTGTGTATGTGTCTTTGTGTGTATGCACGTGATTGTGTGTTTAAATAACCCACACATGTATACACACACACACTATATATATATATATATATATATATATATATATATATATATATATATATAATATGTGCATGCATGCGTATGCACGTTTTGGTGTGTTTAAAAACTTTACAGCAATTCTCTTATATATATGTTACTGTTTAATAACTCTCAAAAATATGATTGATTATCCAATACCCTGTACATGTGTTCCCTTTCTTTTCATTGTCCTGCTGAACACAGCAACGTGTGCTAGAGATCATTATAGAGAGGCCTGTTAATTCTGATAGCCAGGCCTTCTCCATCATGAGGCTCAATACTACACAGTATTCTATAAATTTTATTCCAGCTGTGACCAAATGGTGGAATGAATATTCTAATCGGTTAGTTGAATCGGTAGAACTTCAAAAGTTCAAACTTGCAGCAAATGTTTTTTTGTTGAACAGATTAAATGTTTTTATGTTGAACAGACTGACATAAGTCTTTTTATAGTTTAAATATGACATATCTGTTTTGATGTTACCGTTTTTAAAATATTTTATCTAAATTGTTCATTATTTCACCGACCTTTTATTTATTTCATTATTTCCTTTTCTCACAGGGCTATTTTCCTTGTTGGAGACGTTGGGCTTATAGCATCCTACTTTTTCAACTAGGGTTGTAGCTTATCTAGAAATAGTAATAATAATAATAATAGTAATAATAATAATGATAATAATAATAATAATAATAATAATAATAATAAATGTGTCGCCGACTTTGACTTTGCGCAGAAATTGCCGAAGGGAAACATTTTGCGATTATATGCAGAAAAATAAAACCAGATATATTTAGCCAAAGATTTAGTTTATATTTTCCTTTCGTGAAAACAATGTCTGAGCTTTTAAAAGATTTTGAAAGGCATTTGGTCGCAGTGTTTGAAATGGATTCCCATGACGTAGTTGTACACAAGGTATATCCCAAATGAATTGAATGTATTTGGCTTATAAATTGCAATTACCCGGACGAATACATGCACACGCATTGCATTGCAATACTGATGATATAGAAGTGTATTTGTTAACTCGTTAATACATTTATCGCATACAGCGTGTGTGACCTACTGTAGCTTTTGTTATATATTAGCTTTATTATTATTGTGGAGATAAGGGTTGTGTTGTGTGGGATACTTCAAAGTGCATCAGACTAAATCTCGTAAAATAGATTTTTAATCCTTCGAGAAACGAGAGGAACCCCATGCTCTCTCTCTCTCTCTCTCTCTCTCTCTCTCTCTCTCTCTCTCTCTCTCTCTCTCTCTCTCTCTCTCTCTCTCTCTCTTGTCAGAAAGCTTACAGGTATGTTAGAGATTATGTCTCTCTTTCTCTCCCTTAGAAAGGCGAGACGTAACTTTCATCCATTTGTCAACAGAAAGATTAAATGTCAGGTTCCTCTCTCTCTCTCTCTCTCTCTCTCTCTCTCTCTCTCTCTCTCTCTGTCAAGAGACATTTTCATCTTAGTCCGTGACACTAGATTAACATGCAAATAAACCGGCTCACTCTTTCTGTAAAAGTTTGTTTAATGTTGTGTTGACGGTGACAAATTGCTTTTTTGCTTCTTTCAATCTTTTATAATTTCGTAAATATATTCAAAATGGTGATGGTGTTTCAAACCTCTCACTATCAGTTTCATATACATAACTCTTCTTCTGGTAAAATTAATTAGACGAATGAATTATATATATGCTAAATTCCATTTGCCTAAGAATTCTCATTTCTTTTCTATCTACTTGCACATCCAAGTCCCCCGACACAACCATATTTCTTTTTATCGACTTTCACATTGGAGTCACCTAGCACAACTATTCTTTTTATCTACTTTCACATGTAAATCTCCTACCACAACTAGTCTTTTTATCTAGAGTCACTTCTTAGTCACCAAGAAGAACTAGTTCTTTCATCTACTTCCACATCTAAGTCACCTAGCACAATATATTAGTCTTTTTATCAATTTTCACATCTAAGTCCCCTAGCACAACTAGTCTTTTTATCTACTTTCACATCTAAGTCACCTAACACAGCTAGCCCTTTCATCTACTTGCACATCTATGTCACCTAGCACAACTAGTCCTTTTATCTGTTTTCACATCTAGGTCACTAGCGCAAGTAGTTTTTTATCTACTTTCATATCTAAATCACCCATCACAACCAGTCCTTTTCACTCTGTAACCCAGCCTGGGATAATTTTATACTCTCGATTTTTTTTCTATATCTTTTATATATACTTTGCCAAAAGTAAGATACTTCGTGAAAAATTATCTATTATTATAACTAATGTTCATGTACTCCACTTTTCCCACTCCTTTTTCTGCAGTGTAAAGTATTTCTTAGCCTATCTACTTTACTCTTTTCCCCTTCCTATTCTTCCTATTATTAAACACACTGGTATTTCATAAGTCAAAGGACTAAGGACTGAAGAAATGGATAGGAGACTAAAATTTGTTGTGAGTTGATCGTAAAAAGTAACTTGGTTCTAAAAATGAGACATGCAATCACGGAAACGGGAGGGATCCTCCCTCTCTCTGAAAGTTGATCGTATGATTTTCACAAACTAACATTATTTGAATAGATTATCCTCACAAATCTTATATATAAGGAATTTATCTTGCTATGTATCTTCAAAAAATTATGGAGACGAATAATATTTACATCATAATCGGAAGATTAACATTTTATGATATAAAGCTAGTGTTTTCACTTACAATAATTGGAAAAAGTAAAATATCAGAATAATCTTATATTTTCATTCTGAGGCATATGCATGGGAAAAATTTTTTTCAAGCTAATGGAGTAAAGAGTTGATTTATTATGTAAAAATTTCCTTTGCCACAATGAAGACTTGAAATGAGGCAGTCTTGCTTCTTTTGTAGACTCAAGAAAAGAAAAGGGATATTTACTTAATGTTTTGTTCGAGAGGATTTGTATATATCAGGTTTCCTGTCTCAATGTTTTTAGCTTGCAATCTCTCTCTCTCTCTCTCTCTCTCTCTCTCTCTCTCTCTCTCTCTCTCTCTCTCTCTCTCTCTTAGTATACACATCTGTCTGAATTTTTGTCTCTATTTTTGTTCTCTGTCTGTTACCATACACACATCTCTCTCTCTCTCTCTCTCTCTCTCTCTCTCTCTCTCTCTCTCTCTCTCTCTCTCTCTCTCTCTCTCTCAGTATACACATCTGTCTGAATTTTTGTCTCTATTTTTGTTCTCTGTCTGTTACCATACACACATCTCTCTCTCTCTCTCTCTCTCTCTCTCTCTCTCTCTCTCTCTCTCTCTCTCTCTCTCTCTCTCTCTCTTAGTATACACATCTGTCTGAATTTTTGTCTCTATTTTTGTTCTCTGTCTGTTACCATACACACATCTCTCTCTCTCTCTCTCTCTCTCTCTCTCTCTCTCTCTCTCTCTCTCTCTCTCTCTCTCTCTCTCTCTCTCTCTCTCTCAAGAGTATTTGAATAGTAAATAAAAGATAATAAATCAACTTTTGTAAAGACTTTCAAAGTTAAACAATGTAATTTAATGGAATGGGAATATGCAAATATTTTTTCCTTTCATTTCCATCAATATTTTCATCAATTTATTTTCCTTTGTAAATTAGTGATGTGTAATATATTTACAATTTACCTTCATATGTTTTATTAGAATTTCTTTTTCCAATATCGTTTTCTTTTAATTCGGAAATTTTCATTTTACTTATAATATTTTTTTGTTTTTAATGTAATAATTGTCTCCATTTATATTTTTTTTTTTTTGAAAATCGATATTTTTGGATTCCCGCGTTCCAATATCCACTTTTCATTACTTATGGAAATGATAAATAATAAATTTCATTTTGATTTTGATAATGAGTTTTGAACACAACTAATTTCGAAAAACCATGAACTTCATTTTTCAAATGTACTGTATATCTAACTTTTACGATATCTCAATTAAAAACCAATTTTTCGAATTGATTATTTAAAGCTTTTCTTTTTTATTTCATCAGGTTCATCCATTTTTTATATTCTACCCGAAAAGTTTTCCTTTCGATGAGTTTTCCTAAATATCTGATAAAATCATGATTTATTCGAGAAATATTACACTTCAATAATACATTTCAAGCCGCTTCGAGGATTCCCAACTGCTCCGAGGAATCCCAACTGCTTTGAGGATTTCCAACTGCTTCGAGGATTTCCAACTGCTTCAAGGATTCCCAACAGCTCCGAGGATTTCAAACTGCTTTGAGAATTCCCAACTGCTTTGAAGATTTCAAACTACTTCGAGGATTCCCAACTGCTCCGAGGATTCCCAGCTGCTTTGAGAATTTCAAACTGCTTCGAGGATTCCCATCTTCTTCAAAAGATTTCAAACTGCTTCGAGGATTCCCAACTGCTTCGAGAATTCCCAACTGCTCCGAGGATTCCCAACTGCTCCGAAGATTCCCAACTGCTTTTAGGATTTCAAACTGCCTTGAGGATTCCTAACTGCTCCGAGGATTCCCAACTGCTTCGAGAATTTCAAACTGCTCTGAGGATTCCCAACTGCTCCGAAGATTCCCAACTGCTTTGAGGATTCCCAACTTCTTCGAGGATTCCCAACTGCTTCGAGGATTCCCAACTTCTTCGAGGATTCCCAACTGCTCCGAGGATTTCAACCTGCTTCGAAGATTCCCAACTGCTCCGAGGATTCCCAAATGCTTCGAGGACTCCCAACTGCTCCTAGGATTCCAAACTGCTTCGAGGATTCCCAATTGATTCGGTGATTCCCATCTACTTTGAGGACTTTCAACTGCTTCAATGACTCCCAACTGCTTCGAGGATTCCCAAATCCTTCGAAGATTCCCAAATCCTTCAAGGATTCCCAACTGCTCCAAGGATTCTCAAATGCTTCAAGGATTCCAAACTGATTCGATGATTTCCAACTGCTCCGAGGATTCCCAACTGCTTTGAGGATTTCAAACTTCTTCGAGGATTCCCAACTGCTCCGAGGATTCCCAACTGCTTCAAGGATTCCCAACTGCTTCGGAGATCCCCAACTGTTCCGAGGACTCCCAACTGTTTCCAGGATTCCCAACTGTTTGGACGATTCCCAACTGCTTCAAGGATTCCCATCCAAGGGATATATTTTTCATTTAAGTAAATGGTGAGATTGAAGAAAAACATTGTATTTTGCCTTCAACAATCTTCCAAGGGATATATTTTTCATTTACGTAAATGGTGACATTGACCAAAAACATTGTATTTGGCCTTCAACAATCTTCCAAGGGATATATTTTTCATTTAAGTAAATGGTGAGATTGACCAAAAACATTATTTGGTCTTCAACAATCTTCCAAGGGATATATTTTTCATTTATGTAAATGGTGAGATTGACCAAAAACATTATTTGGCCTTCAACAATCTTCCAAGGGATATATTTTTCATTTACGTAAATGGTGTCATTGACCAAAAACATTGTATTTGGCCTTCAACAATCTTCCAAGGGATATATTTTTCATTTAAGTAAATGGTGAGATTGACCAAAAACATTATTTGGCCTTCAACAATCTTCCAAGGGATATATTTTTCATTTATGTAAATGGTGAGATTGACCAAAAACATTATTTGGCCTTCAACAATCTTCCAAGGGATATATTTTTCATTTATGTAAATGCGAGATTGACCAAAAACATTGTATTTGGCCTTCAACAATCTTCCAAGGGATATATTTTTCATTTAAGTAAATGGTGAGATTGACCAAAAACTTTGTCTATTTCTTTTCCAATCTTTCAAAAATGGACATATTTCTTTTCATTTATATTGATGGACAAGTCTTTCAACAATCTTCCAAAGTATATATTCTCATTTTATTTATTCTAATGATGAGCTTTACCCAAAATCTTATATACTGCTTCCAAAACTTTGCATATAGTTATATTCCTCGCTCATATGAAATGTGAAATAGCCTTAAATATTATTTACGGCTTCAACATTTCCAAATAATTTATTTTTCATATAAATTGAAGGAAAATTGACGTCCCTCACTGGTAATCGCCAGACTGGGGTTCGAGTCTCGCACAAACTCGTTAGTTCCTTCGGTTGTTTCAACTTCACCATCCTTGTGAGCTAAGGTTATGGGGGTTCGGGGAGCTTTTAGGTCTATCTGCTGAGTCGCCAGTGACCATTGCCTGGCCATCCCTGGACCTAGCTTGGGTGGAGAGGGGCCTTGATCGCTGATCATATTGATTATATGGTCAGTCTCCTGGGTATCGTCCTGCTTGCCTTGGGCAATTTCACTGTCCCTTGCCTCTGCCATTCATGAGCGGCCTTTAAAGAATTAAACCTCTCAGTTTATGATGGGAAGAATGAATGGTCCAAAGCCTAAAATATTATTCATAGCTTCAACATTTCCAAATAATATATTTTTTTCTATAAATAAAAGTAAAGCTAATCCAAAGAAATGTATATTGGAAAGAATGAAACCATTCATGAGATATATTACATCCATATAAGTGTTAAAATTAACCAAAAAAATTATTATATGGTGAAACCAAAGGTATTTTGCTAACAATAAACTTTTGTAAAGCCAAACTTTTTATTCATATCAAAAAGAGAAATGGTTTCAAGACCTTGGAATAGGAATCGATTAAACTTTTCCACTTGTCCAGAAAGACTTTTAAGACTTTTTTTGAGGCTGACAATAAATAATCGTTCAAAGGGAATACTTTGTCTTGGTGTGAATGGGGAAGATTTATATTGGCTTCGAAAGACGCAATTTTGGAACTTTTACAATATAAATTGTGTTTGTCACGATGAATCTTCCTCTTGATAAAGTATCTCTGTCTTGATATCAAAGATACCGATCGTTTATTAAGGCAAATAAACCCGTTCTCTCTCTCTCTCTCTCTCTCTCTCTCTCTCTCTCTCTCTCTCTCTCTCTCTCTCTCTCTCTCTGAAATGAGTACCGATTCTGATGTGGTAATCAGGAGCAAAGATCTGTTGATGGATTGTCATATTTATTAATAAATAGTCACTTGAACTATTATCACTTTTATATAGTAATCAATGATCAGATATCACATATTTAACGATCGTCTTCCCTTTACTGTTTATGTCAACCGCTGCTGAAAAGCTAATCTTGAAAAAACAATTGCGTTTTAATCTCTTGAGAAAGGAATATATCTTATCTTTATAAAATGTAATAATTTGTGAGGTATGATGATTGAGACTAGTTGCAGGGAGAGACAACATAATTTGACCTCTGATATCAGCTCTAAAATCGTTTGGATTATTGACCTTAAATTGGAATTAGAAGCTGGGTCATCTATGACGTTATATTGTTTCGATTCATCACAAAAGTGACAAATGGTTTGGCCAGATCCTACAAAGATAGGAAAGATCGTTTTATGTGTCTACTCAAAGGGCTCATTAGCAGGGAGTCATGCCCCTTGCGTACATTTCACCATTTAGTCCTTTCTTGCAGGCACTCATGTATTGCCTGGATAGCAAAGCCGGTTCTTTCCTGTTGGTCTATCATAGGCCTACCCTACATACAGTTGTGTTAGGACTCTCCTCTTTTTAGCATTTGGATCATATTGCTTTTTCAATTGCTTCTTCTTTCCCGTTTTCTCCACATCGCCAGACCATATGAAAATTCTTATATAGATCGTTTTGATTTTTCCAGTCCCTCTTCTTCTATATATATATATATATATATATATATATATATATATATATATATATATATATATATATATATATATATATATATATATATATGTATATATATATATACATATGTGTGTATGAGTGAGTGTGTGCGTGTATATAAATGTAAGTGCATTTACAGTATATATACATACCTTGATGATTTGACAAATCTCTTTACCGCAGACAAAGAAAGATAAAGAACACTTTACATATACTTAAAATCGCCCCCCCCCCCCTACCCAAATAAGAAAATCCTTCAAAGTGTAAATAAATCTCCCTACCCTTATATAGTGGTACAATACATGCACAAACCCAATCTACTGGTACCATTGACAACACAAAATACATATTAAACAATCTCACCAACCATTCAAGTACAGTTACACCCCCTTCCTTCAACATCTCAGCTCTCACACCATCCATACCAGACGCTTTTCCTACTCTCGTTTCATCTAGTGCTCTCCTCACTTCATCTATTGTAATCTCTCTCTCATTCTCATCTCCCATCACTGGCACCTCAACACCTGCAACAGCAATTATATCTGCCTTCCTATTATCCTCAACATTCAGTAAACTTTCAAAATATTCCGCCTATCTTTTCCTTGCCTCCTCTCCTTTTAACAACCTCCCATTTCCATCTTTCACTGTCTCTTCAATTCTTGAGCCAGCCTTCCTTACTCTCTTCACTTCTTTCCAAAACTTCTTCTTATTCTCTTCATATGAATGACCCAATCCCTGACCGCACCTCAGGTCAGCTACCCTCTTTGCCTCACGTACCTTGCGCTTTACTTCCACATTTTTCTCTTTATATTTTTCATACTTCTCTACACTATTACTCTGCAGCCATTCTTCAAAAGCCCTCTTTTTCTCTTCCACTTTTACCTTCACTTCTTCATTCCACCATTCACTGCCCTTCCTCATGCTGCCTCCAACAACCATCTTGCCACACACATCACTTGCAATCCCAACAAAATTTTCTTTTACTAACTTCCACTCCTCCTCTAAATTGCCAGTTTCTCTACTTTCACTTCGTCATATGTCATTTTCAACCTTTCCTGATATTTACTTTTTACCCCCGGTTTTATTAGCTCTTCAACCCTCACTAGCTCCCTATTACATTAACCTACTCTATTCCCCCACTCTTTTGCTATAACTAATTTTCCTTCCAGCAAAAAATGATCAGACATACAGTTAGCCATACCCCTAAACACGTGCACGTCTTTCAATCTTCCAAACATTCTTTTAGTTATCAACACATAATCCATTAATGCCCTTTCTACTACTCTTCCATTTGCCACTCTTGCCCATGTATACTTTTTGAAAAAGCTATTAGTTATCACCATCTCTTGCTCAACACACATATCCACCAAGCTTTCACCACTTCTTTTCACCTGGTACGCCATACTTCCCAATGACACCTTCTACCTCTCCAGCGCCCACTCTAGCATTTAAATCACCCATGACAAATACATAATTCCTCCTACCCAGTCCTTCTACACACCTAGTTAATTCATTCCAGAACTCATTCCGCTTTTCTTCACTTTTCTCACTACCTGGCCCATACGCACTGACAAACGCCCAACATTCTCTACCCAACCTAACCCTTACCCACATTAACCTAGATTATATCTCCTTCCATTCCACTACTTTACCTGTCATCCATTCACTCAGCAATAAAGCCACACCCTCTCTCGTTCTTCCCCTTTCAATCCCAAACACTCTACCAGACATTTCACCAAACATCACTTCACCCTTTCCTTTTATCTTCGTCTTACACAAGGCCAATACATCCATCCTTCTATTCCTAAACATACTTCCAATTTCACATCTTTTACTCCCTCTCGTACTACATCCACGCACATTCAAACACCCCAAAACTAGAGTGCGGGGAGCAGTCACTCTCCCCCCAGCTCCATCTCTTTGTTGCTGTCTCACAGGATGTAGATACAGGAGAGGGGGTTCCCAGCCCCCTCGTCCCATCCCTTTTAGTCGCCTCTTACGACACGCAGGGATAACGTTGGCGCTATTCTAATTTTTATATGCCCCTGCGGCCACATAAATGCTTATACTTATGTATGGTTATGTGTATGTATGTACATATATACGTATAATTATGTATGTATGTATGTATGTACATGTATGTATGTGTTTATATATAATACTTACACATATATATGCATATATATGTATATATATTTCTTTATGTATACAGTTTATATATATATATATATATATATATATATATATATATATATATATATATATATATATATATATATATTATATATATATATATATATATATATATATATATATATATATATATATATATATATATATATATATATATATATATATATACACACACACACACATATATATATACATATATATATATATATATATATATATATATATATATATATATATATATATATATATATATATATATATATAATGTTTGTGTATTTGTGTATGTATGTGTGTATATATTAGTGTGTGTATTCATAAAAAATATCAATGATAGTTTAATTTTAATCAGTGATTTAGCTCTGGTAAAACAAGGATGGTCGTTCACCTCAAGTGATAAATGATTAATTGCTGATTTGCGATTTGACGTAACATTGCAATATGAAATTGCATCATGACCTTCCGCTGGAATGAATATTAAAGAGCATAAGTTCAACAATTAATTTTGTCTTATATTTTCAATAGTTTTCAATTCAATATGACAGTTATGTTTTTATGAAAATGGCCTTTCTGATAACCTTTAGAAATACAGATTTTTTTTTTTAGATAATTTTTTGTAATTTTACGATTTTTTTTAGATAACAATTTAATCTTCAGGAATATGTGGACTTTCATATAACTTTCAATTATAAAGATATTTTTAAATGATAACTTAACCTGAAGGAGTATGTTATGGAATGTTAGATAACTCGACGATAATTTTTGAGATAAAAATTTAAACTTGAGTACTAAATGGAAATAAAGATATTTTTATATAATTTAATCTGAGAGAATGTATATATGCGATTTCAGATAACGTAACAATAAACCTTTTTCAAGATAACAGTGTAATTTCCGGAGAATATGTTTCATGAGAGAAGGAGCATTGAAGAATAAAGTAAAATATGCTCCATTTCATCTCATTTGCATAAGTCCAATATAACAGAGTCGTTTGTTTATGAAATGAGAAATGTCATTTCTGATGATTAACATGAAATGAAATGGTTTCATTTTCTAACCTGAAATTGAGCAAAGTCATATGTAGTATGATAGAACAGCATGCCCGAGTATACCCCCAATCAAGAGAACTCTAATCCAGAACAGTGAAAGACCATATTACAGAGGCTATGGCATTACCCAAGACCAGAGAACAATGGTTTGATTTTGAAGTGTCTTTTAGAGTATCTGTAAGAAGCTACTAATGATACAAATTGTAATCATTATTGTAAACGTGAAAAGCTTAATCAGGCCTCTATTAAGAGAAGAAACGATAATCGAAGTATATGAAAAGAATGTATAAGTATTATGAAGGAGATACACCGTCAAAAAAAACAAAAAAACCTAATTTTAATTGGAAATTTTCAATAAAAATATACTGCTCTCAGCAGTATTTCATTAAAATACAAACGACCGTAATTTTACCATATTTTGTTATCGTTTACGGGTTGGTGATCGTAATATCAACCCTTTACGTCAATATATCCGTTTTTTAAGACTGTAAAAATCCTGGAATAAATGTTGACAGTCATTTACCGTTTTTGCAGCATTTTTTAAACGGTGTAGGGACAGTAAGACAAACTAACAATAAAACAGAAGTGGGAGAAAAAATTGTAAAAACAACCCAGGTGATAATTCTCTGTATTAAGAAGAGAAGAAAGGATAATCAAAGTATATGCAAAGAATGTAAGTATTATGAAAGAGGTAGGGGAAGTAAGACAAACAAATAAATAAAGAAAGAGGAGTTGGAGAGAAAATTTTAAACGACAAAAAAACAAGACATAATTTTTTCACGTTTTCTCTTTCCCAGCGAATACGTTTGAAAATCTATCATAAAAGATACTGAATATATCATCCGAATTGGCAATATAACATTGAAATATAGAGAGGGAAACGAAGACGAAGAGAATAATTTATAGTTGATGTTAAACGAGAGAAATTGAAGGAATAATTGGATATAATCTTTTAAGGAATGTTGACCGATGTCTGTCAATCACTCGATGACAGATGATGTTGAGTTCGATCATGGTGATTGACGTGTGGCCTTTCATGACAGCCTACTCTTCGTACTTCGCTATGCTGAACGCTCGATGTCATGTACAGTTGGACACAGGAATTTCTTGAACACCTTCACTGAGGAATTACACCTTGTCGCACCCTTACTACACGGTGAGTTATGTATTTACCTCCGCCGACCATTTCCATTACTAGACATGGTGAGTGACCAAAGAGATAGTGTAGGGGAGAGATGGCAGAGGTGTTGGGCGTGGATAAACACAGGAACTCGCCTCGCGGTGAGGGTGCGACCGAGTGCACTTCCTCAAAGTTAGGTGTACCAGGAATTCTTGTGTCCTACTGTACGTATTCGTATATATATATATATATATATATATATATATATATATATATATATATATATATATATATGTAAATATCACCCACGAAATGCATTTAATACC
>NC_090753.1:53802352-53804852 GCF_036898095.1 Palaemon carinicauda
TTTGAATCAATAAATTATGGAAACAGAGAAGGAATGGTATATGCATACAAGGGACCTAATAATGAGACAATTACAAACAAGGAAGCAATTAAAGACCTTGGTGTAATGTTAAATAGGAATATGTTATGCAACGACCAAATAGCAACACTGTTGGCTAAATGTAAGGCAAAAATGGGAATGTTATTCAGACACTTTAAAACAAGAAAAGCTGAACACATGATTATGCTTTACCAAAAGGATATTGCGCAAATAGAGAGTGTACAAAGGTCCTATACTGCTAGAATAGAAGAAGTTAAGGACCTTGACTACTGGGAAAGACTGCAATTTTTAAAACTATACAGTCTAGAAAGGAGAAGAGAACGCTACATGATAATACAAGCATGGAAGCAAATAGAAGGAATTACTGAAAACATCATGGAGCTAAAAATATCAGAAAGAGCAAGCCGAGGTAGATTAATAGTGCCAAAAATATACCAGGAAAACTAAGGAAGGCGCACAGGACATTAATCCACTACGCACCAGCATCAATAATGCAGCGACTATTTAATGTGCTGCCAGTTCATCTAAGAAACATATCAGGAGTGAGCGTAGATGTGTTTAAGAAAAAGCTCGATAAATACCTAAGATGCATCCCAGACCATCCTAGACTGGAATATGCAAAATACACCGAAAGATGCATTAGCAACTCTCTGGTGGATTTACGAGGTGCCTCACACTGAGGGACCTGGGGGAACCCAAACAAAAAATAAGGCAATAAGGCAAGGCTCTCTCCTAACCCATTTCGTGGGTCCAAATGTATTTAGCATTCTCTCTCTCTCTCTCTCTCTCTCTCTCTCTCTCTCTCTCTCTCTCTCTCTCTCTCTCTTTCCTAACACGTTTAGTGTGTCTAAATATATGCATATACATAAGCTCCCACGAGACATGCGAATGATTGAAGATATTAAGGCTTTCGAGAGGAAACTGAAGAATTTCCTATTCTGTGAGTGCTTCTATAGTGATGATTTAACAGTAAAGGAGCAATACGCGAAGCAAAATGTTGAATGTTCCTGAACGAACATGATAAAAAGACTGGGGAGGTCCTGTACAGAGTAGGGTTCCCCTGCAGTATAGGACCAGAAAAGCAGACCTTAAAGTAAAAAAGGGTTACCTCTGACGTCATGACTGTCCGTCAACATACTATAGAAAGAATGAATCTTTGATTGCAGGATGAACTCGAATTTTTAAAAAATCAAACCGCCTTGTTCTGTTTGATTCGGCTAGAAAATTGTGTATAACTTTAAACCAATATCAAATATAAAGTCAATTTTTACTTCATTTTTAATTAATTTACGTTAAAATTTAAGGTAAAATAAAAAGGTTTGTTCTTTTTTGGTTTGAAGTGAATAAATGTGAGCGTCCATTATTATTTTTTTTTTTTCATAATCTGTTATAGATTAGAGATGAATTTGTCCTCCGTTTTAATTAAGAGTTTGTTAATATGGAAGGTAAAAAATAAGATGTAATTGTAATTTAAGAAATGAGGAATCGAGAGAAGATTTTAGGAATGAAGAGAGTGAAGTATTTCGAGTGCAAATCTCAATCAGAAGGGAAACGCAAAATGCAATTCAAGTTTTGTAATGATATTTATTTCCAATAAAACTAAGGATATTTTTTTTTTAATTTCACCTCTGACAGGTTCGTGTCCCGCTCAAACTCGTTAGTTTCTTTAGCCGCTGCAACCTCACCCTCTTTTTGAGCTAAGGATGGGGTGTTTAGGGGAGCCTATAAATCTACCTATTTGGTCATCAGCAACCATTGTCTGGCCCACCTTGGTCCTAGCTTGGGACGAGAAGGGGCTTGGGCGTTGATCATATGTAATATGGTCTATCTCTAGAGTATTGTCCTGCTTGTTAGGGTAATGTCACTGTCCCTTGCCTCTGTCTATCATGAGTGACCTTTGAAACCTTCAAAGAGGTTATAAAGATTAGTACGATATTAATTATAAAAAATTTATCCGAAGAACTTTTATAATGATAATTTATTCTTGTTTTCACGTTTGGATTATAAACTTGTTGAGAGATATTTTGGTGATATTAAACATAAATAAACAAAATGATGAACTGCAGAAGGAATAACGATTCTTAAAAACACGTAATGTATGAAGTATTGTAGATCTATTTTATTGGCACTTTTCTGGTATTTATTTATTAATTTATTCAAACGTTCCTGTGAGAAATAAATACGAAAAAACTTCTATTCCATCTGAAGTATTAGAATATATTTGTGTAACATAATCATCTTTTGTGATTGAATTACCAAATACTTTCTTTGTCGTATTATAGAAACCTTGATATATTCCTTAAACAATTAAATAATTCACAGAACACCTATTTTCAGTTATGTTTACTAAATATGAATATGTTACAAAAGTTTTATTGCCAAATGGAACTTTTCAGTTTTCTAATTAGATAAAATAGACAGAGACTGAGAGATTAATTATCCACTCAATTGCCTTCCTTCA
>NC_090753.1:53809852-53812352 GCF_036898095.1 Palaemon carinicauda
ACAATAACCAAAGAGAAACGTCAAAATGTAACCGTTACAGGGAGCTGTTGTCAACGGACTTTGTGAGCCGAAGTGAGTCAATGAGAAGAGTTAAAATTCAGAGAAAGTGGAACAAAGAACACGAAAAAGGAAGAGTTGTCATGAAGGAATTATAGTCAAATCAAAGAGGTAAGAAATACATTATAGAAAAACGAAGAAAGTGAAGGAAATATGAAAATTTATGAGTCAAAAATGCGTAATTTAAAACAAAAAGTTCGTCAGTCAACTCACGCATTTAACAGCCGATAAATCCAGTACTTAAGTTCTTAGATTAATTAACCCAAACGAGGTTGCCAGTTGTCCCATTCAGAGGTCAGAAAAAGTTATACAAAAGTCAGTGAAATGACTTTGTGATTTATATCATACGAACTCCCATGGAACAAGAGCAATTGAGGAACTGAGTAGAGAGACAGTGGATTCTCCAATGTATTCCAGGAAGAATAATGATAAGAAGAAGAAAAGACTCCTTAGATGTTTGGAAACCACAGCTGGACTTTTGTAGGCTGATTGGTGAGTACTAAACCTTCCTTCCTAGGTTAGATGATTACAATGATTATTGGTCGATGATTAGATAGAATCGGCTGCAATGTTTTAGTTGTTTTTCGTTGTTTGGTGTGATTTTGCAAACATTTTACAATTTACCTGTTGTTTTTTTACGTGCTTCCAACGCAAGATCCGCGTCTTACGTAAGGTTGGGTATAATCGGAAACGAACGAACGAACCTGTTGTTATTTGACTTTGTTTCTGTTTCTTGACCCTGTATTCCAGGATTTTCCTGACTAAATGTTCCAGCCTGTCTCGTTTCATCTATATTTCACGTTGGTTTTATTTTATGGGGTTCTGAGTGGGGGGGGGGGGGGCGTGTCAAGAACATTATTTACAGGAAGTTGAAAGTAATAATCACCAATAGAGATCACATAAATAATCATTGGACGCCACTCATGATTTTTATTAATATTGATAAACATGTATTTTCATATATACTTTTATAGGGTTAATAAGCTTTCATTATTGAAAATGTTAATTTTATAATTATCCCAATTTATCTACAATTTCATTACAAGTTATGTGAATACAATGGACAAAGCCCACTTTATTTATAAAATCAATATTAGATTTTTTCCGATCAATGTAAAAGATTAATATTTATTACCAAAATTCACTAATAATTAACAGTGATGAATAATAATCGCAAGTAATTACTAGTCATGAATAATTATTCATATTGATCAATAGTTGATAACCTTTAATGATGTTCTTATTTTGCCTTACAAAAGAACAGCTTTTTAATCATAAGGCCTTAGGCCCATGCTTAGCCACTAAACTAAAGAGATTTTTTTGTAGTATCACAATACTACTAATATATAATGTTTTCTTTTTAATAGTTTGAAAATTTGAACGTTAATTTTTTAGTTATTATTGTTTAATAGTTTCGTCCCTTCTCTTTGCTGCTCTTTAAGGGGTTGGAATAGTTTGCCAGGCTCGCTGTTCGGTCCAGGCAAGGCCAACCAATTATTAGTCCATCCCTAAGCCTATGTACTATGAGATTCAGGGCCTCTGTAACACGGTTTTTTGGACTTTGCTTCTTATCAAAGCATCGGATGTAGCTGAAAGTTGACATATGTATATTTTACATCCACACACAAATTTTGTCAGCATTATCAATAACCTAAACCCGATAGTTTTAATTTTTATAGAGTAAAAATGATCTAGCCGACGCCATGGCCAGTGATTACGAGCCAAGAGTTGAAAACATTCATTACGTAAGCAATTAAACACCTTTTGACAAAATTTTGCCCCGCCCATCCACCAGACACCCATTCACCTTGTTCCATCGGCTCTGAAAACCATAACAGTCAAGAATGGCTAACAGGATTTGGAATTGCCCCCGTGGTTGCAGAACTGCATTTGTCTTACGACTTGCAACTTTATACAGTCAAGAGAAAGCCCGTGGCCATATTTAACATAGCCTGAATAGGTAATTATTCAGTTTTTAGTTTAAATCCAATATTTATGTTCGGATTTGTATTTAGCGTAACATGATTATAATACTTGTAATGTCATTCAGGCTTTTGAACATTTCCATTAACTATTCACTATGCCACCAAGAGAGAGAGAGAGAGAGAGAGAGAGAGAGAGAGAGAGAGAGAGAGAGAGAGAGAGAGAAAGAGAGAGATTGTATATAAACAGTCTTTATATAACTATTTTTGTTAAAATAAGAATTTTGTGCTAAACTCTCCATCAGACCAACGGATCATCCGATATATTTTTTTTTTCTTCTTCTTAGGCCGTACGACCATATATGTTTTGGGCATGACTGCATTTTGTAAATAAATCAGGAATAGTTTGAAGTGTTTTATTTGTACATCTAATGGGAATTTATAGAAGTAAAGTGAACATAATTCATTTATCCTTTAAAATAATTACTACATGTAGCAAAACAAATAGTAGTAAAGATGAT
>NC_090753.1:53822352-53832352 GCF_036898095.1 Palaemon carinicauda
GAAACTGCTTCATCATTTTAAATAGAAGAAATGTATAATCGAAAATCCTTAGAAATGGCTTTTCAGGTATAGAAAGAATTTTTTTTTATTATGATTATAAATATGTTCATTTAAAGACCTCATTGAGAAGGACAACAAAGAGTAATAAAAGGAATAATACCAATAGGAAGAAAATTTCAGTTTCGTAATCTTTCCATTTTGTCGTCTTCGTGGTGACTCGGTGCATTTTTCTTGCTTAGTGTCTGAGCGTGAGATGAACCAGTGGCGTTGCACCTGCTTAGAGGTACAGCTTGAGGGCCTATTATTTACCTGAGCTGAGTAACGCTTTTAAGAGAGTCTACTCACTCCCCCCCCCCCCAACCCCTAAGGAAAGGAAAGGAAAATCAACATGCTTCAGGTTTATTTACCTCAGGGCACAAGGTTAAAGTAGTCTGGTCATCCTCTCTCTCTCTCTCTCTCTCTCTCTCTCTCTCTCTCTCTCTCTCTCTCTCTCTCTCTCTCTCTCTCTCTCTCATCTTCCTTGGTCATCTAGAGCAGCAGCCAAACCCCGAACACATTGCTTTGTTTGTTGTGGTGGTTTAATACACAAGCAACTGTTCCTTCCTCATGTAAACACACAGAACTTCTTGTTGTTGTTGCTGTTTGCGTTATATACGTGTCTTGCAGTCAGCGAGAGCATCTTTCTCTCTCTCTCTCTCTCTCTCTCTCTCTCTCTCTCTCTCTCTCTCTCTCTCTCTCTCTCTCCGGAAGTTGCGAGTAGATTAAGCCTAAGTTTAAAGCGAATATATTATCAACTAGCTCAGAAAAGGAACTCTCTCTCTCTCTCTCTCTCTCTCTCTCTCTCTCTCTCTCTCTCTCTCTCTCTCTCTCTCTCTCCCTCTGTTACTGGACCAGATAATGAAGGATTAATTATCCATTTCCTTACTGTTTTATGTAAAAGTTTATTGGATAAATTTCTGGTGCATATTCTTGGAGAGAGTCAGTCTTCATTTGACGAATGACTCCCATAAATCTAACCCGAAGTCATATTCGATTCAGTACAAACCCCAAAGTCAAGTCAACCCATAATCCTTTTGGAGTTAGTTTGAAGCACTAAAACCTAGGCAACTCCAAATTATTGTCGATTTCATTTAAATCCCCAAAGTCATCCTAAAAGCTTTATCAATTTAATTGGTAACCCCAAATTTAAACCAAAATCTTAGTTAATTTAATTGGTAACCTCCAAATCAACCTTAAAGATTGATCAATTTAATTGGTAACCCTGAATTCCAATCTAAAAGCTTTGTAAATTTAATTGGCAACCCCAAAGTCAACCTAAAAGCTTTGTCAATTTAATTTGTAACCCCAAAATCAACCTAAAATCTTTTTCAATTTAATTGGTAACCACAAAGTCAACCTAAAAGGCTTTGTCAATTTAGTTGGTAACCAAAGAGTCAACCTAAAAGCTTTGTGAATTTAGTTGGTAACCACAAAGTTAACCTAAAAGATTTGTCAATTAATTGGTAACCCCAAAGTCAACCTCAAGGCTTTGTCAATTTAGTTGGTAACCCCAAAGTCAACTTGAAAGATTTGTCAATTAATTGGTAACCCCAAAGTCAACCTTAAAGCTTAGACAATATAATTGGTAACCCCAAAGTCAACCAAAAATCTTTGTCCATTTAATTGATAACTCCAAAGACAATCTAAAAGCTATATCAATTTAATTGATAACAACCCCAAAGTCAACCTAAAAGCTTTATAAATTTGATTGGTAAACCTAAATTCAAATCAACCCAAACCCTTTGTCTATTTAAAAAGAAACCCTAAAGTCTAGCCAACTTTTACACTTTCATACTCGAAAACTATTAGTATAGTTCACTGCATTCAAAATGCGGTTTAAAAACAATTCTGAACCAAATCTGAGAAGAAAATTGTCGTGTCAATACTTTTCGAAAAATTCAGGCTTCCTTCTTTGCAGGTTGAAGTTTTATTTGTTGAAAACTAAAATAATGTTTTCACTCAGTATTTTGTTTTTTAATAATAGCAGAAAATTCACAGGAATTCATTTTTAGAATTCTCCAGATTAAACTTTACATTTACCAATTCTGTAACGCAATGTTGTATCTTAGTCTATCTAGATTGACTGATTGATTCCTATTTCTAGGGACGCACGTGATTATCTGGTTTCTTTAAATATTTTATCCTGATAAACTATTTATTATCGACTAATTAACTATACTTTGTTTTTTTTAACCGAGGCGCATTTGACTCTCATATTGATGGCCTTTTAGCTCGAAAAGGTTTCCTACTAGCTGCTTGGTTGCAAGTACTGTTTCCGAATGGCATCATTGTCTTCAAATAATTACCAAGTGATTTGAATTAAAACTTATTTATTAACCAACATTTCTTCTTCAGATTTATATTTTATAGATAAATAATGTTAACGAATATGGAGATTATAAGTCTAGATTTAACGCTTGCCAAACTCAACGACAGGAGATTGTTTTCGGATGCAGAATTATGTAACTTTCCACATATTTTAACACAAATTGGGATAAATTACTCATAGCATTAGAAACAAATGAGCAGTTTTTCCCGACTTTTTACTATAGTCTATGGGTATCATCAATCATTTTATTTATAAATCTGTACATATTGTTTTTGTTATAATTTTTGTTGATCTAGTTTTTAAGTATGATGTCTCTTTTTTATTTCTATTAATTCTTATGCTGTCTGGAGATATTGAGCGAAATCCGGGACCAGTACGTCCTAGATTTCGTCAGTGTCGTCTTCTGTATTGCAATATTCGTGGTCTTCATGCAAATATCCAAGACCTTACAGTTGCGTCCAGACACTATGATATTCTTTTGTGCTCAGAAACTTTGGTTTCTAATATGAGGCACTCATCTGAGCTCCTTATAACTGGTTTCAAGAAGCCAATAATGTTGAAACGTGATGCCATCCCTAGGGCCAGGGGAATGGCGGTGTATATTAGGACCGAGTACCCTGCTTCTCATAAGTCTTGTTATCAATGTGGATGCCATGAAATTCAGGTAATAAAAGTTTGTGGTAGGCATAACAACTTTTATTTGTGTTCGATCTACCGGAATCCAGACATGGATGATTCTATCTTCGATTGTCTTCTTACCATTATGGCCAAGATACAAGAAGATGATAGAAAGGCTTCTTTTGTCTTTGTTGGTGATTTTAATGCTCACCATAGGGAATGGTTAAGTTCTATCTCTCCTACCGATCGCCATGGCTTAAGAGCTTTAGACTTCGCCTCTGAATCAGGCTGTGAGCAAATCATAAAAGAAGCTACTCACAGGTCTGGTAATTGCTTGGACCTCGTATACACTGACTCCCCTGGTGTTATAACTAGTAAGGTTGGTTCTCCAGTCGGGACATCTGATCATGCCTTGATTTCATTATTAGTGAAGACTGAGCAGCCTGTCCCTGATATATCATATTCTTGTCAAATTTATATGAAATCCCAAGCAGACTAGAATGGGATTTTGCATGATCTTTTGTGCTTGAATTGGTCACAATTATATAATAGTGTAGATCCTGTTGTCCACATAATTGATAGGCGTATCCCTTCTCGTGTGCTAAAGTACTGAGTGAAGGACAAACCGTGGTTCAATGATGATTGTAGACGTGCTTATTTGGAGAAGCAGGAGGCCTATCACCTTTGGAAAGGTAACAGATCAGATTTGACCTGGAATAACTATACTCAACTTCGAGCTTTTTCTCATAGAGTTTGTGCCTGAACTGAAAAGGAGTACAATTTAACCATAAAAGAAACCCTTTCTGGTACAACTCAGGAACATAAATGGTGGTCTACCCTTAAATCTGCATTCTTTGGTGTAGATGCAACAGTTCCTCCTTTACTTAAACCAGATGGCTCAGTCACTCACTGTCCAAAGGAAAAGGCAACCCTTTTGGCTGATATTTTTGACAGTAAACAGAGTACTGTAATGAAAAACTTGAACTTCCTCATTCCTGTTTTCCTGAGGCTAAACTAACTAGTTTAGCTTTTCGATCTCGTGAGATTAAAGCTCTGTTGATGGACCTTGATGCTTATGGACGTGTAGACCCAAATGGTATTTTTCCCTTGTTTTTCATAAAGACAGCAGACTTCTTATCCCCAAAGTTATCTGTTATTTTGCGCAAGTTAGAAAGAAGGGGAACTTTTAGCACTTGTTGGAGAATTGGTAATGTTACTCCTCTATGTAAATGTGTTTGTGGTAGCTCAAGTCCCACTGATTACCGCCCAATTTCCATAACTCCCGTATTATCTAAAGTTTTTGAACGTCTTCTGGCAAAACGTCTTAATAGGTTTGCTGAAGGTAATCATCTACTCCCTAGTTTGCAATTTGGTTTTCGTAAAGGCCTTGGAGCATGTGATGCCCTTCTTACAATCTCCAATGCTGTACAGAAATCCCTTGATTGTGGTCAGGAGGTTCGTATGATTGGCCTTGATTTTAGTGCTGCCTTTGACCGTGTTAATCATGAGGCCCTTGTTTTCAAACTGAAACAGTTGGGAGTGGGTGGGTCGTTTCTTAGCATTATTATTGATTTTTTAAGTAATAGATCTCAAAGAGTTGTTGTTGACGGGGACCATAGTGAGTATAGGGATGTGATATCCGGTGTTCCACAGGGTAGTGTTCTTGGCCCATTACTTTTCATACTATATACACATGACATGTGGTTTGGCTTAGAAAACAAGCTTGTTGCATATGCAGATGATGCTACTCTCTTTGCATCAATTCCATCCCCTGAATGTAGATCTGGGGTTTGTGAATCCCTTAATAGAGATTTGGCTAAAATTAGTGCATGGTGCAAATTATGGGGTATGAAGTTGAATCCTAACAAAACTCAAAGTATGATTGTAAGTAGGTCAAGAACGGTGGCTCCTCAACATACGGATCTCAGTATTGATAATGTTTCTTTAAATTTGTATGACTCTTTCAAAATTTTAGGTGTGATTCTCGACTGCAAATTTACTTTTGAGAAACATATAAGGTCTGTGTCTTCTTCAATTGCACAAAAAATTGGCTTATTGAGAAAGTCTTTTAAGATTTTCGGTGATCAATCTATTCTGAAGAAGTGTTTTAATTCTTTCATTCTACCTTGTTTTGAGTATTGTTCTCCTGTCTGGTGTTCAGCTGCTGATTCTCATCTTAATTTGTTGAACAGAACTTACGGTCTATTAAATTTCCTATTCTTGATCTAGATATTAATCTCTGGCACTGTCGTTCAATTAGTTTATTATGCATGTTGCATAAAGTTTTTTATAACTCTGACCATCCTTTACATTCAGATCTCCCTGGACAGTTCTATCCTGTTCGTAATACTAGGAAGGCAGTTAATTCTAATAGCCAGGCCTTCTCCATCACGAGGCTCAATACTATGCAGTACTCTAGAAGTTTTATTCCAGCTGTGACCAAGTTGTGGAATGATCTTCCTAATCGGGTAGTAGAATCAGTAGAACTTCAAAAGTTCAAAGTTGGAGCAAATGCTTTTTTGTTGACCAGGCGGACATGAGTCTTTTTATAGTTTATATATGACATATCTCTTTTGACATTACTTTTTTTTAGAATGATTTATTGTTAGTTTGTTCTCTTCAGTTATTTATTTTCTTATTTCCTCTCCTCACTGTGTTATTTTTCCCTATTGGAGCCCCTGGGCTTATAGCATCTTGCTTTTCCAATTAGGGTTGTAGCTTGGATAATAATAATAATAATAATAATAATAATAATAATGCTAAAGCCTTATTCTTCCCCATTGATGTCATGTAATACGTGGAATCCCTTTTGGGAGATTACAAGCGAAAATGTGGAATTCTATAACGACATCTCCTAAGGTGGAATTAATTATAAAATGCATGCAAATTGCAGCGAACACTCCAGGAATGCATTGCAACTACAAGCGGCTACAATAAAAATACAGTTAAATCATTTACATATGAATGAATGACTCTGCGGTAGAATCAACCTTTTTTCTCTGAAGCGTTGCCATGTCTTCCCTTATACATAGCCGCGATATTAAACGTGGCACGCCGCTAATATAAGCAAGTTTTATCTCTCTGTAGCTGGACTACAGCACTGCTCATCTAAAGTTTGCATTTCATTACAGCAATAAAAAGGAGTTTTTATTCTGGCTTGAATCCCTTTGACCAATTCCTTTGTAGTCGAGGTGTCCTCTTTGCCAAAGCTTTAATCTTATCGCTTCCAATACTTAATTACTTGAGGGTAGATACGACGCCATCATTTGCCGAAAGTCTCGTTAAAATCTATCTCAGCTTTTTTGTTTAATCACTATATACATATATATATATATATATATATATATATATATATATATATATATATATATATATATATATATATATATATATATATATATATATATGTGTGTGTGTGTGTGTGTGTGTGTGTGTGTATACTGTATATATATATATATATATATATATATATATATATATATATATATATATATATATATATATATATATATGTGTATGTATGTATGGTTTTATGTACATAGATATTCTGTATATGAATACACACACACACACACACACATATATATATATATATATATATATATATATATATATATATATATATATATATATATACTGTATATATATAATATATATATGTATATATATGCACACACACAATGTGTGTTTGTGTGTATATAAAATATATTCATATGTATTTTTGTATGAACATCTGTTTAGAATATCCAACATTATTCAAAATTTCATGGAATAAAAAGTTACAAAACCTCTGACTGCACACAAGAAACTAAAGGGCTGTATCAGAGAAGCCCTTAGGAGCCCAAAGAAAGCAGACATCCAATGGGTCCTCCTTAACATTTGCATCACTTCAAACCAACTCAGAACTTCCTATTTGTCTTTGTGGCACAGGATGAAAAGCAACGTCCCAATCAGCCCGAATAAAAGAAAGACTCTGTTACGTCTGTTTCCGCCAAAGGAAGTTGACGAGCTGGCCAAGAAACGTTTGGGGAGGGGGGGGGGCGTGGGATTTACAGCGTGTAATTCCTTCTGTATCCTGCAGGTGTTTATTGACAAAAGCAGGTTTTGAGATTTCAAATATAATGGACAGAGGCCTCTTTTTCTTCTTCTTCTTCTTCTTCTTCTTCTTCTTCTTCTTCTTCTTCTTCCTCTTCCTTCAGAGGGGAAGGATTCTTCCTGTGGTCTTCTTCTTCTTCTTCTTTTTCTTGTTCTTCATCTTCCTCCCTGGGAAAGGATTCTTCCTCTGGTCGCCATTCGGGAGGGAAGAGAAATCGGGTCCCACCTAAAGTCTTGTCCATTGATGCCACACACTTTCACAAAGATATATTTTCCATTTATTTAAATTGTGAGATTGACGGAAAAATTTTGCATATTGCTCTTACAATTTTCGAAAAAGTTATGTAGTTTTTCATTTATATTAAAGGACAGATTGAACTATAACTTAGTCTATTGTTTTTCCAATCTTCCATAAGAGTTATATTTTTCTTCTTTGCATTTAGGCTATATTGATGGGCATTTGACCCCAAAGTTTTTCATTCACTTAAATTGTAGAAATTGATCCGAAATCTTGTACAAGTCCTTCAACAATCTTCCAAAGTATATATTTTCTATTCTTTATGAATGTTGAGCTTTACCCAAAATCTTATATACTTTTCCAAAACTTTCCATACAGTTACATTCCTCGGGTATATGAAATGTGAAATAGCCTTAGATATTATTTACGGCTTCAACATTTCCCCGCACAAACTCGTTAGTTCCTTTGGTCTCTGCAACCTCACCATCCTTGTGAGCTAAGGATGGGGGTTCTGTGGGGAGCCTATAGGCCTATCTATTGAGTCACCAGCAACTATTGTCTGGCCCTCCTTGGTCCTAGGTTGGGTGGAGAGGGTGCTTGGGCCCTGATTATATGGATATATGGTCAGACTTTAGGGCAATGTCCTGGTGCTAGGGCAATGTCACTGTCCCTTGCCTCTGCCATTCATGAGGTGCCTTTAAAGCATTGAACATTTCACTTTATGATGGGAAGAATGAATTGTCCAAAAGCCTAAAATATTATTTACGGCTTCAACATTTCCAAAGAATATATTTTTTCCTATAAATAAAAGTAAAACTAATCCAAAGAGATGTATATTGGAAAGAATGAAACCATTCATGAGATATATTACATCCATATAAGTGATAAAATTAAAGGTATATTGCGAACAATAAACTTTCGTAAAAACAAACTTTTTATTCATATAAGAAAAGAAAGGGTTTCAAGACTTTCGAATATGAATCGTTTAAACTTTTCCACTTGTCCAAAAAGACTTTTAAGACTTTTTTGAGGCTGACAATAAATAATCGTTAAAAGGGAATATTTCATCTTGGTGTGAATGGTAAAGTTTTCTATTGGCTTTGAAAGACGCAATTTTGGAACTTTTCCAAAATAAATTGTGTTTGTCACGATGAATCATCCTCTTGATAAAGTATCTCTCTCTCTCAAATGAGTATTGATTCCTATGAAGTAATCAGGAGCAAAGATCTGTTTATGGATCATCATAGTTATTAATAAATACTGACTTCAATCATTATCACTTTTATATTGTAATTTATGATCATAAATTATACATTTAACGATCGTCTTCCATATACTATTTATGTCAACCGCTGCTGTAAAGCTAATTTAAAAAAAACAATTGCGTTTTAATCTTTTGAAAATAGAATATATCTTACCTTTGTGTAATGTCATAATTTGGGAGTTGCAGGAAAAGACCACTTAATTTGATCTCTGATATCAGATCAGAAATAGGTTGGATTATTGACCTTAAATTGGAATTAGAAGCTGGGTCATCTATGACGTCATATTGTTTCGACTCATGACAATAGTGACAAATGGTTTGGCTAGATTTTACAAAGATAGGAAGGAAATTCTTTCAATGTAGATTTACCAAAAAAAAAAAAAAAAAAAGATAATCCCTTGCCTAAGTGAGCGCTATTCTTTGGAATGCTAAGGGGAGAAGAGTATTCGCTTCACGTGTTTACACAGAAAGCTCATTAGCAGGGAGTCGAGCCCTTTACTCACATTGCACCATTCAATCCTTTCTTGAAGGCACACATACATTGCCTGGATAGCAAAGCCCGTTCTTTCCCATAGGTCTATTATAGGCCTACCCTACATACAATCGTGTTAGGACTTTCCTCTCCTTAGGATTTGGATCATATTGCTTTTTCAATTGCTTCTTCTTTCCCGTTTTCTCCACATCGCCAGACCATATGAAAATTCTGATATGGATCGTTTTGATTATCCTAGTAGTTTTTCCCAGTTCTTCTTCTTCTTATATATATATATATATATATATATATATATATATATATATATATATATATATATATATATATGTATATATATATATATATATATATATGTGTGTGTGTGTGTGTGTGTGTGTGTGTGTGTGTGTGTATAAATGTGAGTGCATATACAGTGTATATACATACCTTAATTGTTTGACAAATCTGTTTACCGCAGACAAAGAAAGAGAAAGAACACCTCACATCTACTTGAAATCCCCCCTAACCAAATAAGAAAATCCTTCAAAGTGTAAATAAATCCCCCGGAATCCTCTCCCAAGAAATCCTTACAAACCACTCCTAAAAGTAAGAGCCCATAATGTTGGAGTAATTTCCCGGAGACGGAGATCTGAAAGGAGGCGCCGCCCTTGGAAGGATCACATCTCGTTTCCTCAAGTAATGTGTCAATACTGCCGACCTCTCAGGCACCTTCGGGCCACTTGCCGTAGGAGTCCCAGGTCCTACAGTCATGCCAGGTGGAGGAGCAAGTTTTTAGTCCTCTTCGCTTTGGTTTATTTTATGTCTTTTATCTCTGAAGTTTTTTTTAGGCGTCCCTAATTCATAGCAAATACAAAATGCGATTTCTTTTATGTCTTTTCTCTGAAGCTTTTTTATGCTTTCTTGATTGATAGCAAATATCAAATA
>NC_090753.1:53837352-53839852 GCF_036898095.1 Palaemon carinicauda
TTTAGCTCGGAAACGTTTCCATCTAGCTGATTGGTTGCAATTATTGTGTCCAAATAGCATCATTGTTTTCAACTAAGTACCAGTGATTTAAATCGAAACTTATTTATTAACCTATATTTCTTCTTCAGATATATATTTTATAAATAAATAATGTTAATGAATAAAGAGATTATAGCGTATTTTGATGGTAAGTCTAGATTTAATAACACTTGGGGAAGTCAACGACAGGAGATTGTTTTCGGCTTCTATGTTCCAGCTTCTATGTATATATATATATTAATTATATATATATATATATATATATATATATATATATGTATATATATATATATATATATATATATATATATATATATATATATATATATATATATATATATATATATATATATAGATAGATAGATAGATATAAGAAATGCAGATACTTCCAGTTCACTGCAGGACAAAAGCCTTACATGTCCTTAGTCATGTCTGGGGTTAGGCCATTTTTATCACCACGCTGGCCATTGCGAGACTTTAGTCTGATCGCTAACAGCAAACCAACCTAGTATGGGTGGCCTTTACTCCTACACATTTAATCATCATATTGATACATAAACCCTTTCACAACGTTAAGGTATTCTATACATACATATATATATATATATATATATATATATATATATATATATATATATATATATATATATATATATATATAGAGAGAGAGAGAGAGAGAGAGAGAGAGAGAGAGAGAGAGAGAGAGAGAGAGAGAGATTTGCTTTTTATTATAAAAGGGGGGGGGGGATAATTTTCAAGTGAAAACTACCTGTATCAAAATGGTTTTAGCACTTGCATGCCAGATGGCGACTGCGATAATTTTTTTTTTTTTTTTTTTAACCATTTTTATTCAATGGAATACTCAGGAGGCTATAATGTTTATGAATATTGAAATCAAGAGAGAGAGAGAGAGAGAGAGAGAGAGAGAGAGAGAGAGAGAGAGAGAGAGAGAGAGAGAGAGAGATAAGAAATTCTGTTAATCATGAATTAACAAGAATATCTAATTAGAGTCGGAATGAAGGTCTGTGAAGTCTGGGAAATAGGGATCAGAATATTTCTTTTCTCATCAAGAACCTTCGGGAAAGTCAAGAACGCCCTCAGGAGCTCAATATTGGGTTCTTATTAAAAATTACATAAAATCAGGTGAATATCTCGATAATCTCGGGGAGGAATCCTCTACGCAGTCAATAGAGGAGCCTTATACTTCAGAGGGACGCGTTTTTGAAGATTTTTTCTTCATAAGGGTGCGTTTTTTTAAGACTTTACACCCCATTCAGAATAAAAGAACTAAGTACTTCAGAGGAACGTGTTTTTGAAGAGTTTACTCCTCATTCATAATAGAGGAACTGTATACTTCAGAGGGACGTGTTTTAAAGTCTTTACAACCCCATTCAGAATAGAGGAACTGTGTACTTCAGAGGGACGAGTTTTTTGAAGACCTTACACCCCATTCAGAAAAGAGGACCTACGTACGTAATAGCGACGAGTTATTGAAGACTACACCACGTTCAGAATAGAGGAACTAGGGCTTTAACTTAGCAAGTATGATGATGATGATGATGATATTGTCAAATCTAAATCTAAAAATATAAATTCTCTCTTTAATTTCCCTGAGTAACTTAGCACATCTGTTGCTAATCAACTCCTTGAAATATTTATTAAAAAATCTATTCTTGGTAAAGAAAAACTAAAGGAAAACTCTAGATTAGGGACTAGTCTAACAGAGAGTTTTGTTTAAAAAGGAAAAAACTAGAAAACTTCATTACCCTCTTCCCAGAAACTGTCTCATTTGATTTTCTTTGAGAGCACTGAAAGTTGCACGAAGTTAGTCACTGTGTATAAATAGTAATAGTATATTTTTTTTTATTATTTTTTTATTTGAGGGGAGGTTTAAGAAAGCCTTAGTTCCTGGTATTTGTTTCTTATTAGTTTTTTTTTTCCTTGTTGAGAAGTGAAAAATGGAAAACCTTAAATACTTTCATTTGTTTCTTATTAAATTTTAGTTTACTTTGTGGCGATGTCTAATATGAAAAGCCTTAAATACTGGCATTTCTTTCTTATTAAATTTTAGTTTACTTTGTGGTGAAGTCTAATATGGAAAGCCTTAAATACTGGTATTTGTTTCTTATTAAATTTTAGTTTACTTTGTGGCGATGTCTAATATGAAAAGCCTTACATACTGGCATTTCTTTCTTATTAAATTTTAGTTTACTTTGTGGTGAAGTCTAATATGGAAAGCCTTAAATACTGGTATTTGTTTCTTATTAAATTTTAGTTTACTTTGTGGTGAAGTCTAATATGGAAAGCCTTAAATACTGGTATTTGTTTCTTATTAAATTTTCTTTTTCTTTGTGGAGAAATTTAGGGAAATTATTAAATACTGGTATTTGTTTCTTATTATATTTTTGTTTTCTCTGTGGCGAAATCTTGGGAAAATATTAAATTTTGGTACTTGTTTCTT
>NC_090753.1:53854852-53857352 GCF_036898095.1 Palaemon carinicauda
TAACAACAACAACAAAACCAATAACACTAGGCTTCATTAAATCTTTTATTTGGATGTAATATTTAGTTATATTTAAGTAATAAGGTATCTAAAGAATTTTAGTTTAGTTTTATTTTCGAATAATCAGATTTATAACACAAGAAAAAGAGTAAAGATATGAAAAATGACATTTTCACATGTCCAGAAGCTCGACGTTTTCAAATATATTTTTCTGGCGGAAGTCTCTTTTTAGTGGAAGAAAACACGGTGCTCTTGAATAGGGAATTTCCCCCCAGGTCAAAGCCTCATTTGGGATCTCTCTCTCTCTCTCTCTCTCTCTCTCTCTCTCTCTCTCTCTCTCTCTCTCTCTCTCTCTCTCTCTCTCTCTTCTTTTGTTACTTTAGAATTTCATTTCCGGGTCCCAACGAGGTTCCCTTTGTAAATTCATGTTTCCTTCAAGTCTTTAAAGAACAAGTAAACAATTCTCATGTTGATTCGCTTTTATTTAATTAAACAGAATAATTAAGGCATTTGTGCGTTACACGTTTATTCGTCTAATCTCCTGAATAAAAAATGCTTTATAATATTTTATAGATTTTGTTGTTTACATTTCGAACTCTTACCAAGTATAGGTCAAAATAAATTTATTCACGTTGTGGTATAGAATGACTTCAGTGGCTCCAAGAGGATGTTTAAAATGCCTACTAAAAGGGTCTATAAATAGGAGACTGAAGATGCTGGCTTTATACAAAAAGAAAACATTAAGAATCCCATTTTGAGAAGGCCCAGAATGTCAGGTAAACCTAATGGAATAAAGCCCTGCTAGAATATTTATAATGGTGGCCGATATAATAACGTCCCTAACTGGTGAACGCCTGACTAGCATTCGAGTCCCCGCTCAAACTAGTTAGTTTCTATGGTCGCTGCAACCTCACCATCCTTGTGAACTAAGGAGGGTGGTTTGGGGGGAGCCTATAGGTCTATCTGCTGAGTCACCAGCAGCCATTGCCTGGCCCTCCTTGGTCTTAGCTTAGTTGGAGAGGGAGCTTGGGTGCTGATCATATGTATATACGGTTGGTCTCTAGGGCATTGCCCTGCTTGATAGCGCAGTATCACTGTCCCTTGGCTGTACCTGATAAGCCCAATGAGAAACCCCACTGCAAGAGAACCTACAACTCCAGTTAATCTCCCCAAAATAAACAGCATTGTTTGAAGGTTAACGTTGCATGCTAAATTCTGTGCATCTCCATTACTTCTAATTCAGCTCTCTTGCTCCTCGTGACTCCAAACCACTCTGAGCTTGCGTGAGGTGAGGCAGGGAATGATTTAATCACTACCGAGGCAATTTGTGAGTCAACTTTCGCTGTTATTATCATTATTGAGATATCACAGAAAGGGAGTAATTCAAATATACATTTATAGCAAATTAATTATCTGTCTAAATGGTCATAATAACACGTTTTTCTATTTGTATGTATAATGTTATCACACATTTAGAATATAATTCTCATCCTTTTTTATTAATAACTGATATACATATGCAACGGAATATTTATCTTTTGAATAAAAAGCTCAATTATATTTATGCAACAATTTTATCATTTGTATGAATAGCTCGGTCATATATATGCATCAAAATATCCAACTTTGGTATTAATTACTTGAATATAAAACTGCAAGAAAATTGTCATATGTAGTAATAACTCGTATACATATTGATGCCCTCATTTGCATGAATATCTCAAATATAAATTGGTCTGTATATCTTAAAATGTGCATTTGCAAACGGGGGAAATGGGAGAAATTAAATAAATAAATAAAGAAAGAAAGAAAGAAAGAAAACGGAGGAAGGAGATCAAGGGGTGTTCCAGGCGAGGGTTCCAGACGAGCCTCAATTAAACCACAGGAATAAAATCTCTGGCTCGGAGGCTTACGCCTTTGATCCTCGTCCAGAGAATAAGGACCATTTATTAGGGGAGGAATTGCGAGGCGAGCCAAGCAAGGTCTGGATTTCCTTTCTGTTCTGATGAAATTATCGTATTCCAATTTCCAGAAGTGACGTCATTTCGGTAATTGCTGATACTGCAGGGGAATTGCAGGCATTGCACGGGAATTGCAGATATTGCACTGAATTGCAGGTACCGTGCGGGAATTGCAGGTACTGCGCAGGAATTGTAGGTACTGCATGGTAATCGTAGGTACTACATGGGAACTCAAGGTACTGCAGGGAAATTGCAGGCACTAATCGCGAATTTCAGATATTGCACGGAAATTGCAGTTACTGCACGGGAATTGCAGTTATTGCACGGGAATGGCAGGTACTGCTCGGGAATTGCAGGTATTGCGCGGGAACTGCAGGTACTGCACTGGAATTGCACACACTGCCCGTAGAATTGCAGATTCGGTATGGGAATTGCAGATATTGCACGGGAATTGCAGGTGTTGCGTATGAATTGCAGAGACTGCACGGGACCTAGAGATACAGCACAGGAATATCAAATACTGCACCACTTTGACTTGC
>NC_090753.1:53864852-53867615 GCF_036898095.1 Palaemon carinicauda
ATGTATATATATATGTGTGTGTGTGTGTGTTTGTGTATATATATGTATATGTATAACATGTATATAAATATATATACAGTATATATATATATATATATATATATATATATATATATATATATATATATATATATATATATATATATATATATATATATATATAATATATATATATATATATATAAATGAAACTATGAATCCCTAGCACACATGACTTTAATAACTGTAAATATTAACCTCAAATGACATTTAGAAGCGAATTCAAATATCTTAGAATCCTCATCATCTTCACCTACTCCCACCTGTATTCCGATACATGGACACAGTTATATTTTTCTCAAGTCTTAATCCTCTTTGTCGTTGAAGACTCAATTATATTCTATATAATACTTGTTCATATACTGTATGTTATCATCATCATCATCATCATCTCCTCCTACGCCTAATGATGCAAAGGGCCTCGGTTAAATTTCGTCAGTTGTGTCTATCTTGAGCTTTTAAATCAGCAATTCTCCATTCACCATCTACTTCACGCTTCATAGTCCTCAGCCATATAGGCCTGGGTCTTTCAACTCTCCTAGTTTCTTGTGGAGCCCAGTTGAAAGTTCGGTGAACTAATCTCTCCTAGGAAGTGCGAATTGCATGCCCAAACCATCTCCATCTACTTCTCATCTACATATGTTACTTGAGTAATCTCTCTTATAGTTTCATTTCTGATCTTGTCCTGCCATTCAACTCCCAATATTCTTTCATCCTGTTCGTAATCTTAGGCATACAGGTAATTCTAATATTCAGGCCTTTTCCATCAGTGGGCTCAATACTACACTATTCTAGAAGTTTTATTCTAGCTGTGTCCAAGTTGTGGAATGATCTTCTTAATCCGGTAGTTGAATTGGTAGAACTTTAAAAGTTCAAACTTTCAGCAAATGTTTTTATGTTGAACAGTGACATAAGTCATTTTATAGTTTAGATATGAGATATCTATTTTAATATTGTTACTGTTTTTGAAATATATTGTGTTAAATATATCTTATTTCTTTTTTTCCTTTCTTCACTGGGCTATCTATCCCTATTGGATAAATAGGGTTGTAGCTTTGCTAATAATAATAATAATAATAATAATAATAATAATAATAATAATTTGTTCTCAAATTTACAAAATCTGTTGGATATCATTTTATTGCCATACCACGACTCGTGTCCATACAGTAACACCGATCTCACTAAACTGATATTTAGCATGATCTTTATATGTAATTTCAGGAGGTTTCTTTTCCAAATGATACTTAACCTATCCATTGTTTGATTTGCCTTTTTAAATCTTTCATCAAACTCAAATTATAGATCATAGTTCCTAAATATTTAAATGATTCCACCTCATTAATCCTTTCTCCTTCCAACGATATATCATCTTCCATTGCATATTCCATTCAGATCATCTCTGTCTTTCTTCTATTTATCGTGAGCTCAACCTCATGTGATATTTCATGCATTCTGGTAAGCAAGCTTTGCAAGTCCTGTGATGTTCTGCCAATAGGGACAGCGTCACTAACACCCATGACTTTAATAACTGTAAATACTAACCACAAATGAATTCAACCTTGGGAATATTATATCAACTGGAAATTCTTTTATGATAATTTTTTCTTTCTTGGAAAGGATTTGAACCCATGCCTCTATGTCGAAACACTGCTAGTAATAAACTCTACCACCGAGCCATCAAGAGAGATATATTTTTATTTCAAGTCCACAGTATATATTTCTATAGAATTCAGGATTTTGTTCATAAACTTGGAATCAATCCATCTCTACTATAAATGAGGTTTTATGATCTTTCTCTCCTTGGTTCTGTATGATGATCACGTGACACTAAAACAGAGTAGAATTGAAATTAACCTATATCATTTTCATATCCCGTTTGGTAGAGTTTCCTGTTGGCTTTGTGTCAGTGGATATTTGTTCCCAATGCTAAACTCGATTTTAAATGTCATTTTTGGATGATATTTACGCATGCATTATATATATATATATATATATATATATATATATATATATATATATATATATATATATATATATATATATTATATATATATATATATATATATATATATATTATATATATATATATATATATATATATATATATATATATATATATATATATATATATATATATATATATATATATATATATATATATATATATATATATATTATATATATATATATATATATATATATATATATAATATATATATATATATATAATATATATATATATATATATATATATATATATATATATATATATATATATATATATATATATATATATATATATATATATATATATATATATATATATATATATATATATATATATATATATATATATATATATATATATATATATATATATATATATATATATATATATATATATATATATATATATATATATATATAGTATATATAATATATATATATATATATATATATATATATATATATATATATATATATATATATATATATATAATATATATATATATATATATATATATATATATATATATATATATATATATATATATATATATATATATATATATATATATATATATATATATATATATATATATATATATATATATATATATATATATATATATATATATATATATATATATATATATATATATATATATATATATATATATATTATATATATACTATATATATATATATATATATATATAT
>NC_090753.1:53868115-53873115 GCF_036898095.1 Palaemon carinicauda
CACAAATTATGACATTTCACAAAGCTAAGATGTATTCCTTTCTCAAGATATTAAAACGCAATTGTTTTTTCAAGATTAACTTTCCAGCAGCGGTTTGACATAAACAGTATAGGGAAGACAATCGTTAAATGTATAATTTATGATCATAAATTACTATATTTAATGTTTCCGATAATGAAAGTCTATTAACAATATAGGCTACGAGTATGTAGGAACAGACATGTTTATCAATATTAATAAAAATCATGATTGGCACCAAATGATTATTTATGTCATCTTTGATGGTGATTATTACTTTCAATGTACAATGAATATAGGTTCTTAATGCCAACTCCCAACCCTCAACCCCCCCCCCCACCCAACACAACACCCCATTAAATAAAACAAGTAGAAATGTAGATGAAACGAGACAGGCTGGTAACATATAGGCCTAGTCAGGAAAATCATGGAATACAGGGTCAAGAAATAGCAAAAAAAGTCAAATAATACATATTCGTTCGTTTTCGATTGCCCTACCTTACGTAAGACACGGGCTCTTGCGTTGGAAGCCCGTAAAAAAAACAACAACAGGTAAATTATAAAAACTGTTTGCAAAATCACAAAGAATAAAACTCACAACAAACAATTGAAAAAAACTAAAACCTCGTACCCTATTCTATCTAATCATCGACCACTAATCATTGTAACTATCTAACCTAGGAAGGAAGGTTTAGTACTCATCAATCGGCCTCTTCTTCTTCTTTCTTCCTCGAATACATTGAAGAACCCACCGTGTCTCTAATCAGTTCCTCAACTGCTCTTGTTCCATGGGAGATAGTATGATATAAATCCCAAAGTCATTTCACTGACTTTTGTACAAATTCCTCTGGCCACTGAAGAGGACAACTGGCCACCTCATCGGGGGGCTAATCCAAGAACTTAAGTAATGGATTTTTCAACTGTTAAATGCGTGAGTTGATTGACGAAAGTTTTGTTTTAAATTGAGCATTTTTTACTGATATTCATATTTCCTTCAAATTCTTCGATTTTCTATAATGTATTTCTTACCTCTTGGTTTTGGCTATGATTACTTTATGATAGCTCTTGCTTTTTCCTGTTTTTTTTTCCTCTTTCTATGACTTTTAACTCCTCACATTGGCTCACTTCGGCACATAAAGTCCGTTGACAATAGCGCCCTGTAACGGTTACATTTTGACGTTTCTCTTTGGTTTTTGTAATCCTGGTTAACCCCGAATCAACACATCTTGCTCTATTGGTTAAAGAATCTGTTAATCTAATCGCTGTCACCAACCTCAATGTCAATACACTTCTAGTATGGCAAACGTTATCCAGCATTTAAGCTTTACCTTGGAAGGGATCGCATTGTTCCTCTTGATTCGGGGTTTCTATGTGGACTTATAGACTTGTTGGCATCGGACAAATTAAAACGAAACAACACGACACACCACACAAAACATCCAAAAAAACTCTGAGTCTTTTGAAGCGGAACGCGACGAAAAGTTTGTTTACACTTTATGCTGTCCGATGTTACTGATAGGCTGTGACGTCATCATCTCTGAGGCCTCTGATTGGCTGAGCGCCTCGCTGCCGGTCTGAGCTGGTGAATAAAACTAGATCGCAGTCTGAGGTTATAAATATTATTCGCGGATGTTATTTTATAGATTATAATGTGTATATATATATATATATTTATATATATTATATAGATATATATATATATATATATATATATTTCAAATAAGCCATATATATTAATACATTAAAGTCTGGATTCTCTTAACGACCTCGGGATCAAATCCCCGCCGGTCCGATATCATAGTCTTTGGGCGGTTCCGCCTTGGGCTCTGATCCCGAGGTCGTTAAGAGAATCCAGACTTTAGTATTAATATATATGGCTTATTTGAAATATGAAAGAAACACGTTTAAATGTGCAAAAAAAAAAATTATCATATATATATATATATATATATATATAATATATATATATATATATATATATATATATATATATATATATATACATATCCACTCTAAAACGATTTATACAAGATTCCTTAATTTCTTAAAATTATTTCATAAAAAAAATGTTTTCACTGGTAAACTAAGTCTTATAATTGTTTTGGAATGCACTAGGCCTGGGTTAGATTTTGCTAGCCTTCTCTATCTGAGCTTTTAAATCAATACTTCTCCATTCTTTATCTCCTACTTCGTGCTTCATAGTCCTTAGGTATATAGGCCTAGGTCTTCCAACTCTTCTCATGCTTTGTGGAGCCCAGTTGAAAATCTGGTGAACTAATCTCGGGGAGTGCGAGAAACATGCCCAAACTATCTCCATCTACCCCTCACCATGATCTCATTCACATATGGCACTCGAGAAATCTCTCTTATGGTTTCATTTCTAATCCTTGTCCTGCCATTTAACTCTAGACATTCTTCTGAGGACTTTGTTCTCAAATCTACTAAATCTGTTGGATATTGTTTCATTGTCATACCACGACTAAATGTCCATACAGTAACACCGATCTCACTAAACTCATATATAGCCTGATTTTTATATTATTATTATCATTATTTTTATTATTATCACTAGCCAAGCTACAGCCCTAATTGGAAAAGCAAGATGCTATAACCCCAAGGGCTCCAATAGGGAAAAAATAGCCCAGTGAGGAGAGGAAATAAGGAAATAGTTAAATGATGAGAATAAATTAACAATAAATCATTCTAAAAACAATAACAACGTCAAAAACAGATATGTCATATATAAACTATATTAAGACTCATGTCAGCCTGGTCAACATGTAATTTCAGGCTATTTAATTTCTAAATTTGACTTAACTTGGCCATTCTATGTGTTAGAGATCCCTATTCTTAAATATTTAAATGATTCCACCTTATCAATCCTTCCTTGCATTGATACTTCATCTTCCATTGCATATTCCGATCTATCATCTCTTTCTTCTATTAATCTTATCTTGAGTCCAACCTATCGTGATATTTCATGCATTGTGATAAGCAAGCATTGCAAGTCCTGTGGTGTCATCGGCATATTCTAGGCCTGCTAATTTCCAGTTACCAATCCAGTCCAATCCTTTGCCATTCCCTACTGTTCTATGCAATACAAAATCCATGAAGAATACAAGCTTTTTATGATTAATGACACACCCGGGTTGCCATTCGATTTTCAACTGATTTGTAAATTATTTTTTTATCATAAAATAATGCTCTCTCTCTCTCTCTCTCTCTCTCTCTCTCTCTCCTCTCTCTCTCTCTCTCTCTCTCTCTCTCTCTCTCTCTCTCTCTTATTTGATCCCCAAACAAGACGTTGAAAGCTATAATATTACCACTTTATTTGATATAATCGGTTGATTATATAACTGGATGTTATTTGGTGTTAGTAACAGATACAATAAGAACGGGATAGAAAGAGGAAAACATTATAAATGTATATATATATATATATATATATATATATATATATATATATATATATATATATATATATATATGTATATATATATAAATATGTATATATACATATATATATATATATATATATATATATATATATATATATATATATATATATATATATATATATATTGTATGTATATATTTATATATATATATATATATATATATATATATATATATATATATATATATATATATATTTATGTATATATATATATATATATATATATATATATATATATATATATATATATATATATATATTATATATATATATATATTTATATATATGTATACACACACATATATATATATATATATATATATATATATATAAATATATATATATATATATATATATATATATATATATATATATATATATATATATATATATATATAACCAATATTAACCTATACATCAGAAACTTGGAGCCTTATTAAAGCCTTAGAACATAAGCTAGTTGCAACGGAAGGAATAAGGACGGGAATAAAACTAAGAGACAGAAAAAGAGCAACATGAATACGCGAGCAAAGCAAAGTAAAGGATATTCTAACAACAGGTAAGAAAAAGAAATGGAAATGGTCAAGACATATAATGAGAATTACAGATAATAGATGGACATTAAGAAAAACAGAATGAGTCCCTAGAGATTGCGAAAGAAGCAGAGGAAGACCGAGAAGACGATAAATTGATGAACTAAGAAAGTTTACGGGTTTGGACTGGCATAAAAAGACTATAAACAGACGCAAGTGGAAGGATATGTCTAAGGCCTTTGTACTGCGGTGGACTAATAAAAGAAATAATACCTGGAATTAATATGAGGACGCTAAAGGCTTCGAAAAATGGTTGCGACCATTTAACAGAGACCCCATTTTGCCACTCTTTTTGCGACCCTATTTCACGATCCTTTTTAACGACTTTTTGCGACCATTTAACAGCGACCCTAATTTGCGACCCTTTTTTGAGACCGTGTTTTTGCGATTCTATTTGCAACCCTTTGTCAGATACTTTTTTTTGCAATCTTTTTGCGACCCTTTAACAGCGACCTTATTTTGAGACCATTTTTTTCGACCATTTTTTGTGACCTTTTTTCGGAATCGTTTTATTAGACACCAGATAACGAAGACAAAAAGCGTTTTGAGCTCAAATCGGTCGGCAGATAATTATATCACCAGGCAGAGGTCATCAGTGGGAGATAACGAGTGGAGAGGTTGGAAGCAACAGTGCAAAATGCATTGTAGGTTTTCCAAGCAGTGGAAAATTAGGTGGCTTTATTGCACAGCTCTGTACGCTTCTTTTTCAATTCGTGGATAGTTAAGTGTATTCATTTCATAAATATGCATTTAGTAATTAGGCGGTAATTGGTTGGTTTTGTCATTGCCCAGTGAACAAATGAATTTTATTCAATGCTGTACATTTTTTGAACGGTGGGAATAGCATTTACTTTAATGTTGAATACATACACATTTTTTTTTTATGTTAAACGTTAGATAATTAGTGAGTTACACAATTTCACATATCCTCT
>NC_090753.1:53880615-53903115 GCF_036898095.1 Palaemon carinicauda
TTAATGAGAATCTGATGTACTGTGAAGTCTCCCACACAACACAGCCCTTAATTCCACAATAATAATAAAGCCGATGTATTAAAAAAAAAAAAAGGTCAAACACGCTATATGCGAAAAAAAAAATAGGTTAACAAATGCACTTCCATATGATTAGTATTGCAATTCAATGCGTTTCAATGTATTCGTCCAGGTAATTGCAATTTGTAAGAGAAATATATTTAAATCATTTGGGATATATCTTCTGTTCAACTACGTTATGGAAATCCCTTTCAAACAGTTACCAAATACCTTCTAAATTCTTTCAGAAGCCCACAAGTTTTTTCCCTGAAATGAAAATATCAACTAAATCGTTGGATACAATCACAAAATGTTTCCCTATGCAAATTTCTTCACATGGAACGACAAATTTGGCCACATAAGAAGTGATCCAGAAAAAAAATTTATATTGACGCAGTAAATTCTCCTTCTCTCAACAGCATTATTTTTACACTGAATCACCACATTTTCCTTCCCTTAACGGCATTGTTTATACACTTCCTCACTACATTCTTCCATTCTCTCAACACCATTTTTCTTTACACTGCCTCACTATATTTTCCTTTCTCTCAACAGTATCGTCTTTACACTGACTCACTACATTCTCTTTCTCTCAACAACATCGTTTTTACATTGATGGATAAGGCGGACAAAAGAAATTGGCGTTAAACAGATTTATTGCAAATGTAATCTTTAAATTTAAAATACAAAATTTAACCACCGAATTTAATCCTACCAAGTTTTATACAGGCAATTTATACAACAGAAGCATTGGAGACCAGTCGGATATATTCATTTATTTCACTACTTCATTTTGCACAACGAAACTTACGTTTTTTACATTAAACGAAAAAAATATATATTTCGGACTGTGTTTTGAGCTACAACCATTTTTGATTTTGTGAACGTCCGTCGGCTTCAATAAAACATAGTGTAAAGAGATTTGAATGAAATTATAGATTGTGATGCTCTGCTATTCCAATCAAATATATATATATATATATATATATATATATATATATATATATATATATATATATATATATATATATATATATATATATATATATATATATATTCTCAAATAGCTATGGAGGATCTCATAGACACATTTTGAGTAAACACAGATTCCAGTTCTAACCAAGTGTGAAGGGGATAGATTCCCTTTAATCTAAACAGCCGGAAACAATGTTTTACGCATTTGCGTATGTTACAAAACACACAAGCACTTGAAAAACTGACTTAACAAACTGCCACACAACCAGTAATTCTAACTGCATTCACATCTATAAATGATATCATCACACAGTGTACATCGCAGGGCTAACTGTAGGAACTACCAACGCATTTGCCATTGTTTTTCGCTTTGTTTTATTATTACCTTAAATTTTAATTTGTACCTTATTTCTTTGTTGCCTTTCATTACTTTGTTGTCTCAACTCTCTTAATTGAATGCATTTAATAATAATAATAATAATAATAATAATAATAATAATAATAATAATAATAATAATCATCATCTCCCCTATATAATAAAAAACAATAAAATGACAAAGGTATCCCAGTTACGTCAGATAGATGAACGAAGAGGATTTCGAAAAGGTAGAAGTTTTATTGACCAAATTTTCATTTTATGACATGTGGTACACCAATGTACAGAATATGGAAATCCCATTTAGAGGCCATTTTTGAACTATGAAAAAGCCTTTGATAGTGTGCACCGGCCAATTTTGTCCTGTGTTATTATGGAGTTCATATTAAATATGTAAATTTGATTACGTCTGTTTATGAGCACAGCTAGTGCAAAGTTAATGTAAGTGGCGTCCTATCAACTGAATTTCCAGTGAACAGTGGAGTACTCCAAGGGAATGTGGCGTAACCTATGTTGTTTATCCTCCTCATGGAATCTGTAATCTGGAGAACAGTCAGAGATGATGGATAAGGATTGTACTGGATTGCCAATAGGAAATTAGCTGACGTAGTATTCTGATGACGCTGTCCTTATTAGCAGAACACCACAGGATTTGCAAGGCTTGCTTACCAAAATGTGTGAAATATCATACGAGCTTAGGCTCAAGATAAATAGAAGAAAGGCAGAGAAGATGAAATATCAATGGAAGGAAAAAGGATTAATGAAGAGGAAACATTCAAATGTTAAGGAATTATGATCGGTAAACAGGGTCTTTAGTATTGGAGTTTAATGAAAGATTGAAAAGAGTGAATCAGACAATGGCTAGGTTAAGTATAAATTGGAAACCAAATAGAGTGAAATTATATATAAAATCAGGCCATATATCAGTTTAGTAAGATCGATATTACTGTATGAATACGAGTCGTGGTATGACTATGAAACAAAATCCAACAGATTTAGTAGATTTGAGAACAGAACCCTCAGAAGGATATTGGGAATTGAATGGCAGGACAGGATTAGAAATGAAACTATAAGAGAGATTACTCGAGTGCCATATGTGGATGAGATCATGATGATGGGTGGATGGATATGGTTTGGGTATGCTCTTCGCAATATCCACATGAAAAATTAGTTCACCAAACTTTTAACTGGGTTCTGCAAGGCACTAGGAGAGTTGAAAGACCTAGGCCTACATGGCTGCGGACTATGAAGCCAGAAGTAGAAGGCGATGAATGGCGGAGTATTGATTTAAAAGCTAAAGATAGAGACGTATGGCAAAATCTAACCCAACCGCTTTGCGTCATATATATATATATATATATATATATATATATATATATATATATATATATATATATATATATATATATATGTGTGTGTGTGTGTGTGTGTGTGTGTGTGTGTATATCCATCCGGTCACGATGAGCGGTACTACCAGTAGTCATACCCAGGTGAGAGGGGGTACCCCGAGAGGTACACTCGGGAATTACAACTGCCGTGTTGTAGTTAGGAAACCGGAAGGAAGTGGGAAGGGATGAATTATGTGTACGTATCTATGTAAATAGTCAGCAGTCATATTTCACGGGTTGCGTTCACCAATAATAATAATAATAATAATAATAATAATAATAATAATAATAATAATAATAATAATAATAATACAAATTTAATAAACGTTAAGAGTAAAGAATAAAGCAAAATTCCTCCCAACATAAAAAGATTCTTCCCCAAACGTCAAGTGTCTGAGAAAGTTTTGCTGAAGATTTGACGAAATTGTTCCTAACCTCCCGACTTCTTGTCTCTTTACATTCTACATTTCATAACAAACTTTGTTCATTTTTCACCAGTGGAAAATAATGCATGATAAAATATTAAAGATGAAACTCTTCATTTGGTTCAATGTCGCTTTTTTACGATTTCTTTTTTCAGGAACGTTTTGGATTTTCAATCTCGTCTCGAAATTTGCTATGATTAAGTAATGGAATATTTTAAATGCTTTATTTGTCTGAAATATCTGTAGGCTAGGCCTATATAAAATGCTTATGAATACACATACTAATGTCCGTGTGTGTATATATATATATATATATATATATATATATATATATATATATATATATATATATATATATATATATATATATATATATATATAATGTAAGTGTGTGTTGTTACTTATAATAATATGTACATACACATAAATACGTATGTACATATCTATCTATCTATCTATCTGTCTATATATATATATATATATATATATATATATATATATATATATATATATATATATATATATTTATATATTTATATATAAATGCACACACACACACACACACACACACATATATATATATATATATATATATATATATATATATATATATATATATATATATATATATATATATATATATATATATGTATATATATATATATATATATATATATATATATATATATATATATATATATATATATATATATATATACATATATTAGTAATGGAATATTTTAAATGCTTTATTTGTCTGAAATATCTGTAGGCTAGGCCTATATAAAATGTTTATGAATACACATACTAATGTGTATATATATATATATATATATATATATATATATATATATATATATATATATATATAAATAAATATATATATATATATATATATATATATATATATATATATATATATATATATATATATATATATATATATATATATATATATATATATAATGTATGTTCATTTCTTTTTTGTAAGATTTTTTTCAAGATTTCCTTCGGGGAAAAGAAATTACGAAAGGAATAGTCAATGGAGATATTAGATTCGTCTCTTCAAAAAAGGAAAAAAAAAAAAGGAAGTCAGAAAAACGCAAGACTTCTGCTGGAGCAGAAAGAAATCTTCGGTGAAGACCAGAAGAAGATTCTTCCCCGACCCAACGATGTCTTCAGAGAGCTTCACACCATCCCGTTCTCATCCGAGTCTTCATTCACACCTCATAAGAATTCTAACTATTTCTAATAAATACAATGCTATCTATCTATCTATTTATCTATCTATCTATCTATCTATCTATCTATTTATCTATCTATCTATCTATCTATCTTTCTATATATTTCCTTTGGAGTAGAGACAAACTTGTCTTCTTGAGGAGCAGAAAGTAAATTTCGGTGAAGACCGAGTGAAGATTTTTCCCAAAGCGAAGGAAGACGTCTTTGAAGTCTCGCTCTCATTCAAATTATAATCGGAATCAGTTTCAGGAGACGATCTCGAACCCAACGAAGACGTCTTCAGTCTTCAAAATTCCTTCAATCTCGGAGTTGATATTTCTGCGAGGACCTTTCTCGATTTCTTCAAATTATACCTGATCAAAGTCAAGTGATCTGCATTCTGAGTTTTACAACGAAGATGTTCACAAACAACGCATTAAAAGCTATCAGCGAGAAATATCTACTTGGAGGTCCCTCTTCCGAAGAGGGGTTTCAGGACCAGCAACACCGGTTGATGGAACTGGAAGAACTACGCCTCATTTTGGGAGGTGGTCTTCTGATGAGGAAATTCTGGGCTGAGGAGGAAAAGAGTGAGGAACTCGAGTCTGTCTTGGACCAGGAGGAACTCGACAGATTTTCTGAGGAGACGGAAGCTGTCATCAGTAGGAAAGATCCTTTGCTTTCCAGCGAGGAGGAACAGCTGCTGCTGCCAGGAGGCGCAGGGAGTGTTATCTCTAATAGAGATGTACAAGTTCAGGTAGAGCCTGGACTCATCTCTAACACAGATGTAACAGTTCAGACTGACGGAGGCACCGAGATTGAAGATCTCAGGCGAAAGAATGTGACAATGGCTAAGGAACTTGCCAATAAACAAGCTGTGATTGAAGCACATGAAAATCAACTTGTTGATTACTATCAATCAATCCAGGAGTTGAAAGCGGAGCTGAAAATGGCTCAGGAGAAAAATGATGTCCAAAATCAGATGGAATCAGCACTTGTGAGAGAGAAGGAAGCTCTGAAACAAGAGCTTGAAGATAAAGTGACTTTGGATGAAGAAAACACAATCAAAATAGTTCAGTTGAATGAGGAACTGGAAAAGGCCAAGAAGGAAATCGTGGCTCATGACGAGCTGAAATCGATCCTTCTGGCAGAGAATGAAGTTCTCAAAAAATCCAATAAGGAACGCAGCTTCCTTAATAAAGAATTGGCTCTAGAGAAAATCAAACTAGAAAAAGAGCTGATGGAGGCTCGTGCTAATGATCAGAAAAGAAGCCAAGGACACCAAAGACTAGTAGAAGAGCTGCAGGGAGAGATTTCTAAAGCTCTAGTACAAAATCATGAGATAAAGGAGGCAGTGTTCACAGTCACAAAGAAGAACGAAGGTCTTCGAGAACAACTGGAGAACAAAGGTAAACGAGAAAAAAATTTGAACGCTAAGATTGTTCGAATGACCAACGTAGAAGATCAAATGAAAAAAGAATTGTCCGCAGCGAAGGATGTCATCTGTTCACTGAAGAAGGAACTTCAGAAGAGAGATTTGGAAAACGTTATAAAAGATGAAGGAATGGGTGACGTTGAAAGGTGTGAAACTGCAGCAGAGGACGACAAGAGAGTAGTCGTTGTGAAGGAAGAAAAACAAGAAGGAGAAGGACCTACAAGGAAACTTTTGGTAAGGAAACCAAAGAAGAAGAAACCAAAACGGGACAAGTTCTCTTGGGGGCCCTCCTTGGTCCCGTAGTCCCGGTTTTGGAAACAAGCGAAAATAAGGTTCATAACGAACGAACTCAGGAGGAAAAAATCCAAAATAATTAAGAAGCCAGAAACAAAAAAAAAAAAAAATAAAAAAAATATAAAATAAGAAAAATTAAAAAAAAAAATAGTGATAAGAATATTTTTAATTTTTTTAAGGGAATATTATTTTATTTTTATTTTGTGAAAGGAAAATATTCTTAGGTTATTTTGTGAAAGGAAAACTATTTTTATTTCATAGCGACGTCGTTTATTTTATAAAAGGAATATACCGGTATTATTATTTTTGTGAAAGGAATATTATTTTCTAATTTTTTTTTTTTTAGGTTTAAGGATGCCAGGCTTAACTGCATAGGCTAATGATGCTTGTCTTAACTGCCTGGCATATATTTTTTTTTTTTTTTTAGGTTTAAGGATGCCAGGCTTAACTGCCTAGGCTAATGATGCTTGTCTTAACTGCCTGGCACATAATTTTTTTTTTTTTTTTTTTTTTTTTAGGTTTAAGGATGCCAGGCTTAACTGCCTAGACTAAAAATGCTTGTCTTAACTGCCTGGCATTTTTTTCTTTAGGTTTAAGGATTCTAGGCTTAGCTGGCTAGCCTGATGATGCTTGGCTTATCTGCCTGGCATAATGATGCTTGGCTTAACTGCCTGGCCTAGTGATTTTTGACTTAACTGACTGGTCTAATGATGCTTGGCTTAACTGCCTGGCCTAATAATGCTTGGCATAACTGCCTATCCTAAGGATGCTTGGCTTAACTGCAAGGCCTAATGATGCTTGGCTTAACTGCCTGGCCTAATGAGGCTTGGCTTAACTGCCTGGCATAATGATGTTTGGCTTAACTGCAAGGGCTATTGATGCTTGGCTTAACTGTCTGGCCTAATAATGTTTGGCTTAACTGCCTGGCAAAATGATGCTTTGCTTAACTGCCTACCCTAGTGATTTTTGGCTTAACTGCCTGGCCTGATGATGCTTGGCTCAACTGCCTGGCCTTATAATGCTTGGCTTAACAGCCTGGCAAAATGATTCTTCGCTTAACTGAAAGGCCTAATGATACTTGGCTTATCTGCCTGGCCTGATGATGCTTGAATTAAGCGCCTGGCCTAATGATGCTTGGCTTAACCGCCTAGCCTAGTGATATTTGTCTAAACATCCTGGCTTAGTGATTTTTGGCTTAACTGCCTGGCCTAATGATTTTTGGCTTAACTGCTTGGCCTAATGATGCTTGGCTTAACTGCCTGGCCTAAAGATGATTGGCTTAACTGCCTGGCCTAATAATGCTTGGCTTAACCGCCTAGCCTAGTGATATTAGGCTTAACATCCTGGCCTAGTGATTTTTGGCTTAACTGCCTGGCCTAATGATGCTTGGCTTAACTGCCTGGCCTAATAATGCTTGGCTTAACTGCCTGGCCTAATGAGGCTTGGCTTAACTTCCTGGCATAATGATGTTTGGCTTAACTGCAAGGGCTATTGATGCTTGGCTTAACTGTCTGGCCTAATAATGTTTGGCTTAACTGCCTGGCAAAATGATGCTTTGCTTAACTGCCTAGCCTAGTGATTTTTGGCTTAACTGCCTGGCCTGATGATGCTTGGCTTAACTGCCTAGCCTTATAATGCTTGGCTTAACTGCCTGGCAAAATGATTCTTCGCTTAACTGAAAGGCCTAATGATTCTTGGCTTATCTGCCTAGCCTGATGATGCTTGAATTAACTGCCTGGCCTAATGATGCTTGGCTTAACCGCCTAGCCTAGTGATATTTGGCTTAACATCCTGGCCTAGTGATTTTTGGCTTAACTGCCTGGCCTAATGATTTTTGGCTTAACTGCCTGGCCTAACGATGCTTGGCTTAACTGCCTTGCCTAAAGATGATTGGCTTAACTGCCTGGCCTAATAATGCTTGGCTTAACCGCCTAGCCTAGTGATATTTGGCTTAACATCCTGGCCTAGTGATTTTTGGCTTAACTGCCTGGCCTAGTGATTTTTGTCTTAACTGCCTGGCCTAATGATGCTTGGCTTAACTGCCTGGCCTAATAATGCTTGGCTTAACTGCCTGGCCTAATGGTGTTTAGCTTAACTGCCTTGGCTAAGGATGTTTGGCTCAACTGACAGGGCTAAGGATGTTTGGCTTAACTACTTTGTCTAAGGGTGTATGGCTTAACTACTTTGTCTAAGGGTGTATGGCTTAACTGCCTGGCCTAAGGATGTTTGGCTGACCTGCCTTATCTAAGAAGGTTTGGCTCAACTACCTGGTCTATGTGTGGCTGAACTGTCCGGAAAAAACCAAAATGCTTAACTGGCTGGCCTAAAAAGAAGGGCCTAGGTGACTGGACTAAAAATGTTTGGCATGAACACCTGAACTAGGGACGTTTGGCTTACCGGATTTGTATAGGGGTGCGAGGCTTAACTGCCTGGGCTAAGGTTGTATGGCTTAAATGCCTTGCCTTAGGAACTATGGCTTAGAGGCCATGCCTAAGGAAGTTTTGCATAACTGCCTCAGCTATGGATGTTTGGCTTAACTGACTGGCCTAAGAATGTTTGGCTTAACTACCTGGCCTAAGGAGGGACGGCTTCACTACCTGGCATAGGGATGCTTGTCTTAACTGCATTGCCTCATAATGCTTGAGTTAACTTTATTGCAAAAAAATACTTGGCTTGGATACCTGGCATGAAGCTTACCTTAAATGCCTGGCATAAGGATACTTAGCTTAAATGCCTGGCACAATTATGCTTGCCTATGCAGAGCCGAATAATGCTTGGCATAACCGCCTAGCCTAGTGATATTTGGCTTAACATCCTGGCCTAGTGATTTTTGGCTTAACTGCCTGGCCTAGTGATTTTTGGCTTAACTGCCTGGCCTAATGATGCTTGGCTTAACTGCCTGGCCTAATAATGCTTGACTTAACTGCCTGGCCTAATGGTGCTTAGCTTAACTGCCTTGGCTAAGGATGTTTGGCTCAACTGACAGGGCTAAGGATGTTTGGCTTAACTACTTTGTCTGAGGGTGTATGGCTTAACTACTTTGTCTAAGGGTGTATGGCTTAACTGCCTGGCCTAAGGATGTTTGGCTGACCTGCCTTATCTAAGAAGGTTTGGCTCAACTACCTGGTCTATGTGTGGCTGAACTGTCCGGAAAAAACCAAAACGCTTAACTGGCTGGCCTAAAAAGAAGGGGCTAGGTGACTGGACTAAAAATGTTTGGCATGAACACCTGGACTAGGGACGTTTGGCTTACCGGATTTGTATAGGGGTGCGAGGCTTAACTGCCTGGGCTAAGGTTGTATGGCTTAAATGCCTTGCCTTAGGAACTATGGCTTAGAGGCCATGCCTAAGGAAGTTTTGCGTAACTGCCTCAGCTATGGATGTTTGGCTTAACTGACTGGCCTAAGAATGTTTGGCTTAACTACCTGGCCTAAGGAGGGACGGCTTCACTACCTGGCATAGGGATGCTTGTCTTAACTGCATTGCCTCATAATGCTTGAGTTAACTTTATTGCAAAAAATACTTGGCTTGGATACCTGGCATAAAGCTTACCTTAAATGCCTGGCATAAGGATACTTAGCTTAAATGCCTGGCACAATTATGCTTGCCTATGCAGAGCCGAATAATGTTTGGCTTAACTGCAGAGCCTAATAATGAATGGCTTAAATGCCTGGCCTAGTGATAAATGGCTTAAATGCCTAGCCTTATAATGAATGGCTTAAATATCTGGTCTTAGGATGAAAGGCTTAAATGCCTAGCCTTGTGATGAATGGCTTAAATGCCTGGCCTTAGGATGAATGACTTAAATGCTTGGCCATAAGATGATTGGCTTAAATGTATGGCCTTAGGATGAATGGCTAAAATGCCCTGCCTTATAATGAATGGCTTAGATGCCTAGTCTCATAATGAATGGCTTAAATGCCTGGCCATAGGATGAATGGCTTAAATGCTTGGCCATAAGATGATTGGCTTAAATGTCTGGCCTTAGGATGAATGGCTAAAATGCCTAGTCTCATAGTGAATGGCTTAAATGCCTGGACTTAGGATGAATGGCTTAAATGCTTGGCCATAAGATGATTGGCTTAAATGTCTGGCCTTAGGATGAATGGCTAAAATGCCTAGCCTTATAATGAATGGCTGAAATGCCTAGTCTCATAATGAATGGCTTAAATGCCTGGCCTTAGGATGAATGGCTTAAATGCTTGGCCATAATATGATTAGCTTAAATGTCTCGCCTTAAGATGAATGGCTAAAATGCCTAGTCTCATAATGAATGGCTTAAATGCCTGGCCTTAGGATGAATGGCTTAAATGCTTGGCCATAAGATGATTGGCTTAAATGTCTGGCCTTAGGATGAATGGCTTAAATGCCTAGCCTTATAATGAATGGCTTAAATGCCTGGCCTTAGGATGAATGGCTTAAATGCTTGGCCATATGATGATTGGCTTAAATGTCTGGCCTTAGGATGAATGGCTAAAATGCCTAGCCTTATAATGAATGCCTTAAATGCTTAGTCTTATATCGAATGGCTTAAATGCCTGGCCTTAGGATGAATGCATTTAATGCCTGGCCTTATAATTAATGGCCTGAAAGCTTAGCCTTAGGATGAATGGCATAAATGCCTGGCCTTAAAATTAATGGATAAAAGCCTGGCCTTGAAATGAATGGCTTAAATGGTTGGCCTTATAATGAATAGCCTAAAAGACTGGCCTTAGGACTAATGGTTTAAATGCCTGGTCTTATAAAGATTGGTTTAAATGATTGGCCTTAGTATGAATGGCTTAAATGCCTAGCATTATAATGAAATACTTAGATGCCTGGCCTTAGGATGAAAGGCTTAAATGCCTAGCCTTATAATGTTTGGCTTAAATGCCTGGTCTTTGGATGAATGATTTAAAAGACTGGCCTTAGGATGGAAGGTTAAATGCCTGGCCAGAGGACGAGTGGCTTAAATGCCTAGCCTGAAAATGAATGGCTTAAATGTCTGGCCTTATAATAAATGGCTTAAATGACTGGCCCTATAATGCAAGGCTTAAATGCCTGGCCTTAGAATGAATGATTTAAAAGCCTGGCCTTAGGATGAAAGGCTTAAATGCCTAGCCTTATAATGAATGGCTTAAATGCCTGGCCTTAGGATGAATGATTTAAAAGCCTGGCCTTATAATGAATGTCCTAAATGACTGGCCCTATAATGCAAGGCTTAAATGCCTGGTCTTAGGATGAATGATTTAAAAGCCTGGCCTTAGGATGAAAGGCTTAAATGCCTAGCCTTATAATGAACGGCTTAAATGCCTGGCCTTAGGATGAATGATTTAAAAGCCTGGCCTTATAATGAATGGACTAAATGGCTGGCCCTAAAATGAATGGCTAAAAGCCTGGCCTTATATTGAGAGGCTTAAATGCCTGGCCTAAGGATGCTGGGCTTTATGAAAGGGTCCTAGGAACCAAGCCTGCAAATATAAAAGTTGGCAAAACCCACCTGATGAGCCCTTTGGTCTGGGCGAAACCCTTAAGTATGTCACAGTTGAAGCAATAGTGGTAGTAGTATGTAAGAATGGAATCAATATGTATGTATGTATTTTTATACATACATAAGTGTATATATATATATATATATATATATATATATATATATATATATATATATATATATATATATCCATATATATATATATATATATATATATATATATATATATATATATATATATATATATATATATATATATATATATATATATATATATATAACCACGAAAAGCAGGATGTAAATACTGGATCGAAGTTAGTCTTATCAGCGACATCATGTGACTCTTAAAGTACTAACTCCAATTAAGTCTTCTAATTTTTCCTTTAATAACTAAGATGCATAATTTATGATCATCATTAGCAAGCTATCGTAATTTTTACATACACACAAACACAAACACACACACACCCACATGTCTCAATCTTTTTATAAGTATTATTGAAATCCTAATTCTGTTGATATAAGGAACATCTCCGCTGTTTAGAATTGAGTCTGTTATTTCCACACTTAAACCAATATCTTTTTGGTCTCCCAATCATTATATATATATATATATATATATATATATATATATATATATATATATATATATATATATATATATATATATATATATATATATATATATATATATATATATATATATATGGGGTCTTTTGACTGGCCAGACAGTACTACATTGGATCCTCCTCTCTGGTTACGGTTCATTTTCCCTTTGCCTACATACACACTGAATAGTCTGGCATATTCTTTACATATTCTCCTCTATCCTCATACACCTGACAAAACAGATTGCCAAACAATTCTTCATCACCCAAGGGGTTACTGCACTGTAATTGTTCAGTGCCACTTTCCTCTTGGTAAGGGTAGAAGAGACTCTTTAGCTATGGTAAGCAGCTCTTCTAGGAGAAGGACACTCCAAAATCAAACCACTGTTCTCTAGTCTTTGGTAGTGCCATAGCCTCTGTACCATGGCCTTTCAATGTCTTGGGTTAGAGTTCTCTTGCTTGAGGGTACACTCGAGCACACTCTCCTATCTTATTTCTCTTCCTCTTGTTTTGTTAAAGTTTTTATAGTTTATATAGGAGATATTTATTGTTGTTACTCTTCTTAGAATATTTTTATTTTCCTTTTTTCCTTTCCGCACTGAGCTGTTTTCCCTGTTGGAGCCCCTGGGCTTATAGCATACTGCTTTTCCAACTAGGGTTGTAGCTTAGTAAGTAATAATAATAATAATAATAATAATAATAATAATAATAATATATATAGTGTATATATATAAATAAATTGTATATAATATACATATATATTGATATATGTGTATATATATACACACACACATATATATATATATATATATATATATATATATATATATATATATATATATATATATATATATATATATATATATATATATATATATATATATACAGAGAGAGAGAGAGAGAGAGAGAGAGAGAGAGAGAGAGAGAGAGAGAGAGAGAGAGAGAGAGAGAGAGAGAGAGAGAGAGACTTCAAACTGTTTAAAATGAAGCTATTACATCTTTTTCTTCCAAGAAAAAAATTTTTTTTTCATGTATTAACAAAAATTTCATTCTTTTAAACATTGAAATTTTAATAATTATTTAAAATACCGAAGGCATTAAAGTGCCGTATTTCTTGTTGTTTTCCATCTCGTGAATTAATTAACCGAAATTTTTCATTAATTCAATCAGTGCCTTTGATTAGTCACAATTGGATTTTATGATTCATATGACATGATAACTTCCTTCTCCCATCCTATCAACATCGGTTTAAAGGTATAATGGCCGCTCATGAATGACAGAAACTGATATACATATGACATATATCCATATGATCTGCGCCCAAGACCCCTCTCCACCCAAGCTAGGACCAAAGACGGCCAGTCAGTGGTTGCTGAAGACTCAGCAGATAGACCTACAGCCTCCCCCCCCCCACACACACACACACACATATATATATATATATATATATATATATATATATATATATATATATATATATATATATATATATATATATATATATATATTGTTTATTATCCAGCATTTAGTCAAATATTATATATATATAAATATATATATATATATATATATATATATATATATATATATATATATATATGTACTGTATACATATACATCAATATATATATATATATATATATATATATATATATATATATATATATATATATATATATATATATATATATATATATATATATATGTATATATATATATATATATATATATATATATATATATATATATATATATATACGTATATATATATATATATATATATATATATATATATATATATATATATATATATATATATATATATACACACACATATAATCTTTATTTAGACCAAATGTGTTCCTAATTATATATGCTGCAGATGGTGTGGTTTGGGAGTGTAAAAAATAATTTGTTCAGGATAACTAAAAGACCAACGAGACCCCTCTCCACCCAAGCTAGGACCAAGGAGGGCCAGTCAGTGGTTGCTGATGACTAAGCAGATAGACTTACAGCCCCCCCCCCACACACACACACACACACACACATATATATATATATATATATATATATATATATATATATATATATATATATATATATATTTATATATATATATTGTTTATTATCTAGCATTTAGTTAAATATTATATATATATATATATATATATATATATATATATATATATATATATATATATATATATATATATATATACTGTATACATATACATCAATATATATATATATATATATATATATATATATATATATATATATATATATATATATATATATATATACATATAATCTTTATTTAGACCAAATGTGTTCCTAATTATATATGTTGCAGATGGTGTGGTTAGGGAGTGTAAAAAATAATTTGTTCAGGATAACTAAAAGACCAACGAGAGAGTTTAGTTATAATTGGCGATAGTAATGAGAAACTGCAGGGAATGGTAAAAGGATGGCATGGTTTGCTAGAGGAGTATGGTACTTTTTCATATCGAATTAAATAATATTAATGATACAATAATGAGAAGTTAGCAAGCTGTACTAAGACCTAGGAGGAACTGAATTGGATGATGGTGTAATGAAATGAAAGGGAGTTAAAGTGTTTTCAGAAACTTTGGACGAAAGTCAAACGATACAACAGAAAAAGTATTTTTATTATTGCAAACAATTAAAGATAGATTTCATGGCATTTTCATATTATTATTATTATTATTATTATTATTATTATTATTATTATTATTATTATTATTATTATTATTATTATTATTATTATTATTATTAATATTATTATTATTATTATTATTATTATCATTATCTAAATAACATCCATAGTTGGGAAAGCCGGATGCTATAGGCCCAAGAGCTCCAACAGGGGAAAAATAGCCAAGTGAGCAAATGAAACAAGGCATCAGATGGAATAGTGTGCCTTAGTTTATCTACAAGCAAGAGCATAAAAATAAAAAAAGGCTAAACTAATGAGAAAAAAAAACGAAAATGAATCACTTTTACCATAGTATATCCCAAAGAGAATCAATTCTCATCAATTTAGATAAGTTTCATAATCAGAATGAACCAAGTTTGAAGTCTCTGTGGCAACGATGTCCAAACTTATGGCTGATTACGTGAATTGGACATTTTTCTTGATAGTGACCTTGACCTTTGACTTTGGCCTTCCAAGATTTAATCATTTCCATCTTTTTACATAAAAATTAATCCATATAAGTTTCATTATTCTACGATTACAATTGTAGCCAGGAAGCTGTTCACAAACAAACAAACAAAACATAATCTCCTTCCAACTTCGTTGGGGGAGGTAAAACTATAAACAAGGCATTATTAAATCTACATATAAAATAGAAAAATGTACCTTTGATGATAATTAATTACATTCACATATTTCCTCATTATAATGGATTTTTGTAATGCCTGCGTCCTCACCATCATTGTGAGCAAGGGAGGGGGGCTGGAGGCTTTGGGAGAGTCTATAGGTGTGCCTACTGAGTTTTCAGCAGCCATTACATAGCCCTCCCTGGTCATAGCTTGATGGAAAATGGGTTAGGGTGATGATCACATATTAAAAAGGTTTATTTTGAAATATGTGTTTAATCTCTTGTAGGCTGGCAAAGAAACACGAACAATGACAGGTCTCTTTAATAAGAGGTTACCAAACAAATTGACGGCTAAACAGAGACTAACAATATTTGTTACATACATACAGAAGAAAGGTATTTACAAAACTCTCTCTTGTTTATTTACATTAGAAACCAATTACCATTATAATATGATTTCCGAACAACCCATTAAATAACTAGTAAACAAATAAATACAGACATTCGGAGGTATATCATACACCTCCCCCTGAGACGTCTAGGGTAATATATAACTCCTAGCGTCTGAAGATACTTCTTATTCATATGTAATTTTGTTCCATTTTACTTGTAGACGATCAGGTTCTTTCTTATGCCGCAAACTACGACGTGGAGCTGGTGTAGGCGAAACTGGTTGTTCAATAACCTCAGCAGTAGAATTATCTTGCGACCTCTCCCCATCCTTTGGTTTATTGGGAGTGTTAGTTGCATCAAGGCTTGATCCATATATTGGTAGAAAAGGTCGATGTGGTCTCAGGAACTTCCGGTTTCTCCACAGAAGACGTCCACTGCCCAACTTTATAAGATAATCTAGCCTGGATCCAATGCCAACAGCAACACCTGGACGATTCCAAAGTTTTGTGTTGTGATCTTGAACATCAACTTAACTACCCATTTTCAAGTGAGAAAGGGGTCTGGCAGTACTGTCGTACCGTTGCTTCGCCTGACTTCGCAAATACTCTGCCTTAACATCACATTCCTCTGCCTTCCTTTGCCACTCTTTGGCAAATGAGCGACGATGTGTTGAAATAAAAGACCTGAGGGGATGACCAAATAAAACTTGGGCTGGTGATCTGCCATCAACACGAGGTGTGTTCCTAAGCTCTAACATTCCACGGGCGAATTCATCTGCATCCAGATTCCCATTCTTAGTAGTAGTCATTATCAGCTTCTTGATAATTTTCACAGATGCTTCTGCATGTCCATTTGCCTTCGGATTATATGGCGATGTTCTACTCCCCAACGAGATAAAAAACGTCTCAAAGCTGATGCAGCAAACTGTGGTCCTCCATCAGTCTTCAACAACACAGGAACACCAGTATCTGAAAATATAGCCCTCAATGATCGGATTAGATTAGCTGCAGAAGCTATACCCTGACAGGAAGATATACAAGGCCATCCAGACAACCTATCAACATAAACACGATAAGTTCGACCATGGCATGAAAATAATCTGCAGATACAGATTCAAAAACTCTACTTGGTTGATCTTCTTCTTGCCATAAAGGTTCGTTCCTTTCATTTGGTAGAAGAGAACGGCATTTGATACATGAAGAAACTATATTCTCAATATCCCTGTCAATTTTAGTCCAATAAACAGTTTGCCGCGCCCTCCTTTTAGTGCGGTCAATTCCCTGATGACCATCATGAAGACATTCAAGGGTTTCACGTCGAAGTCTCTTGGGTATAAGAAGTCTTGCTCCATAAACAATTAGGTCATCATCTACAGCAAGCATATCACGTATATTCCAGAAAGGTCTGAGTTCTACTTCCAAATTATGGCAGTGTTCAGGAAAACCTTTCATTATAATCTCCCGAAGAGAATTGTATTCTGCATCCTGCTCAACAGCAGCACGTATCTTTTCCAGTGTTTTGTCCTTCAGAGGTGTTAGAAGTACGCCATCTTCATGCATGTCGAGGGCATTCACCATTGCAACATGTAAAAGGATCAGTGGATCCATCGTCTTTCAAACAATTTTCTTCTGTAGGATCCTGAACTGGTGCACGTGATAAAGCATCCGGAATACAATGAGCACTTCCTTTCTGCCAGTGAACAGTAAAACTAAAATTACTTAGTTTCTCTCTCATGCGTTGAAGCCTTGGGTTTTCAATTTCACCAAGTGATTTACTGTTAAGAATTGGTATCAATGGTCTATGATCTATCACAACATCAAAATGAGGTAATCCAGCCAAGTAAGTATGACATTTCTTTATTGACCATAATACGGCTGTCATTTCCAGCTCTATCACAGAATATCTTGTTTCAACATCTGAAAGGAATCTTGAGCCACAATGCGTTAGTTTCCAGTCCGTTCCATGCTTTTGAAGTAAAGCAAATCCCAGACCATGCAGTCGTGACGCATCTGTCTGCAACATGGTTGGCAAAGTTGCATCAAAATGTGCAAGTACAGGGGGTGCAGTAAGTGCTTCCTTCACTCTCCTAAATGACAAATCGTGTTGTGCAGTCCAACACCATTCATTACGCTGCTTCAGTAAATCTCTGAGTGGTTGTGCTTCACGTGCAATCACTGAAGAAAAACTTCCAAGCTGATTCACAAGTCCCATAAAAGATCGAAGATCTGTTATATTTTGTGGCACAGGAAAGTCTGCAATAGCCATCACTTTGCGAGAATCAACTGTGTAGCCATGACTTGAGATTTTATATCCACAAAAATCAACAGCACGTTTTGCAAAGCAAATTTTCTGATCATTAAGTGTTATCCCATATTCATCACATCTTTGCAAGATAGAAATAATATGGGCTAGGTGATCCTTATAAGAATAATCATACGCAAGAATATCATCAACTATCTTCACAGTTTGTGGTATATCACCAAGAGCTTGGTCTCCTCTTCGATTGTATTCATCTCCTGAAGAAATAAGTCCCATTACTGCTCTCTTGAATTTATAGCGACCCCATGGGGTGATAAAACATGTGAGATCCTGGTCTTCTTCTGCAATTTTGATTTGGAAATATCCCATTTTTGCATCTAGTGTAGAGAACCACATTGCTCCGGTGCTTATCGAAGCTACAGCATCATGTGGTGATCGTACAGGATAAGTGGGTCTACATACATAACTATTAAGCTTAGTGAGATCAACACACAATCTTACTCCATTTGGCTTTTTAGCAACAGGCACTATAGGATGACACCATTCTGTTGGATGCTCAACCTTACAGATAACATCCTTTTCCAAAAGTTCATCAAGCTGATCCTTAATTTCAGACCTCCAGCTGTATGGTATAGTGCGCGGGGCTGTCACAGCAAATGGCTTTGCATTTTCGGACAACTTTATATGCATAGGACCTCCATGCATCTCCCTCAGTATTTTTGTGGCACCAAATACCCGAGGAAATGCTGATACCAAAGCTGCAGCATGCTCTGCCCTTTTTTCTTCCGTTGGATCACGTTCATAAGGCCACCTTGGAAGTGCAACAGGAGAACGAACTTCCCTACAAGTAGAGTCTTCGTTCACTTTGTAGTCCTTTAAGCGCTTTTCTTCATCTGGATTTACAGACAATCGTACGGGAAGAAAATTAATTTGAGCAGGAAAATCCTCCGGTAGAATTCCTATAGCAATAGAATCAAACCAGCTCAATAAAGCTCCCTTTATTTATTTCACCACAGTTATTTCAGCTTTAGTTTGTCGATCACCAAGTGAAAGGTGCGAAGTAAAAGCTCCTACACAATTAAGGGTTTGGTAACCTGCAGAACAAAGCTTTCCAATTTTAGAAGGTTCGAGCATATAGGGATATATGCCAAGAGATCTCGCTACATTGAGCCCCATGACTGTAGCTTCTGCTCCCGAATCCGGTGCCCATAGTATAGACGAGTTCCCTGCAGGATGAGTAATGTGAATCTGAACTTTCGTGGTTGCTTGAGAAATGGCACTGTTAACATACACATCACTTACGATCCTATGTACATCCCTGTTAAGTTTACTACCAGTTGATTTTAGCTTTGTATCTTTACTCTTTTTCAGCAAAGAAGTTTCCTTCCCTGTTGACCTACACACAGCAGCAAAATGTCCAATCTTTCCGCATTGGGAACACTTTTTGTCCCTTGCCTTACAAACATTCATGTCAGAATGTCTATCTCTTCCACATCTAAAGCACCTTTCCTTTTTATATAAACTGTTGGGTGCTTTCTTGTAGTCCCTTTTGTACCGTGAAACTTTTGATATATTGTCTGGGATCATTCCTCGTATTGTAGCGCTATTCTCATTAGCACTCTCAGAAGCTCGACAAATATCTACAGCCTTCTGCAGATTCAGGTCCTTCTCTTCTAGCATACGTTTTAGAGCTTGTTCATCACGAGTGCCAACAACAATACGGTCTCTCAATCTATTGTCCATACACGATGAACAAAAATCGCAGAATGCTGCAATTTCCCGGATACCACAAAGGAAATCGTCGAAACTCTCACCAGTTTCTTGTTTTCTGAGGTAAAATTCTCTCCTGTCGACGATTACATTCCGTTGACCTCGTAAGTGACTTTCCATGGCATTAAGTATTGTTTCAAGATCTGCATCAGCCGGAAAAGAGAGCCCATATCGCAATGTTCGTGTCCAGTCTTCATCTAAAACAGAAGCGAGAACCGACCTTTGCTCAGCAGGCGTTAATGATTTAATTCCAGTCAACATTGCATAACCTTCAAATTTATGCCGCCAAGCATCGAACTCCTTCAAAGAGATTGATGATGACAGGTGAGGTGCAGGTGTGGCACTATGAGGAATTTTATACCGGCACTGTGCATCATTTTGCGAAATTTCAGCACCTCCACTTCGTTGACGATTTTCGTTAACATTTCCATTTTGAACACTCATCATAGTTTCTAACATCATAGCTAAACGTTCTTCCCTCTTCTGAGCCATATCCGCTTGCTTCGTCAGCAGCTCCGTCAATTGTTCTAGTTGCTCTTCCATCGTGTCAATCAAATCTTAAATTCTGAATCACTTCTGACTACGATCATTTCACCAGTAGAACAGATCCTACTCACTGCTCCATGTTTAATCTCTTGTAGGCTGGCAAAGAAACACGAACAATGACAGGTCTCTTTAATAAGAGGTTACCAAACAAATTGATGGCTAAACAGAGACTAACAATATTTGTTACATACATACAGAAGAAAGGTATTTACAAAACTCTCACCTGTTTATTTACATTAGAAACCAATTACCATTACAATATGATTTCCGAACAACCCATTAAATAACTAGTAAACAAATAAATACAGACATTCGGAGGTATATCATACAATATGGAAGGTTAATGTTAAGATAACATGATAATTGCTGTATTCTATAAGTAAAGGTGACAAATTCTCGAAATTTATCGACGTCTCCAGCTTTGCATATATCGTAGTATAGGCTACATCCAAGAACTTTTCTCGAGGTTCATAGAAAACGGGTCTTGTGTATATAAAGAGTACGGCCGATCCATTTGAGCAGAGCCTTGCTTCGACCATCTTTGCGTTGATATTGCATAGGTGGAGACATTTCTGTAACAACTGATTTCTCAAACAAAACAAGAACAATCCTGGAAGATGGGATATCATCAGAAGCTTTGTTCTTGTTTATACTCTTTTACATTTGAAACTACATTTTTAATACTCACTCGTGAAACTTGTCGTTAATCTTCGATATTCGTCACACTTGTCATCTGAGTCTCAAATCATGGAGATATAAACCACAGGTCTGTATTACGTTACAAATTTATGTAAATTATTATTAATAAGTGAACTGTGAGGATTTCATGAAACTTGTAAAACATTGTAAATATTTTCATTAATGTTAAGTAGAGTGTTTCTTATTATGTATCTGCTGCCTATTTTGTTTCGCTGACAATGTTTTGTTATTTTTTATGTTAAATTGATTAACAATGGAATAAAACATTAAATTACATTTTACATAACCTACAAACTTCATCACGACTAACAATAATTCAAATCGCTATGCAGTATATGCTTTCATTATCTACAAAAATGTACATTTCCACAGCTATATGACAGAATAATACAATTATTAACTGAAACTTGATAAACTTAACATGTATATTACTGCTGAAAGGGTTGTGGTGGCCAATGTGATCGCGTCCCTCAATGGTGAACGTTAGACTCAAACTCGTTAGTTTCTTTGGTCGCTGCAACCTCACCATCCTTGTGAGCTAAGGATGGAGGGTTTGGGGGACCCTCTAGGTCCATCTGCTGTATCACAGGCAACCATTGCCTGGCCTTCCTTGGTCTTAGCTTTGGTGAATAGGGGCTTGGGCGCTGATCATATGTATATATGGTTTCTCTCTAGGGCATTGTCCTGCTTGATAGGGCAATGTCACTGCCCCGTGCCTCTGTCATTCACGATCGGCCTTTAAACCTTTTAAACCTTTAAATGACAGTTCTTCAAACCGGAAACTAACGCAAATACTAAATCAAGCAAACAACACACAAATGACTCGGTGTGTGATAGACAATTGAAAACACCCCTGTCTAGCAATCTTCTGGAATGGTGTTCGAGACCGGCATAAGCTCGATAGTTTCTTGTAGTCGGGAGTCTATAGGTCTACCTGCTGATTCATCGGCAGCCCTTGCCTGTACTCCTTGGTCCTAGCTAGGGTGGGGAAGAGGCTTAGGGGATATTAAGTAATATAGTTAGTCTCCAAGGCATTGCCCTGCTAGGATATTGCCGCTGCCCCTTGCTTCTGTCGTTCATGAGTGACCTTTAAATGGTAAACTTACAACTAAGATATGTATCGCAGCGGAACAAAAAAAAAAAAAAAACGACAAAGAAAGATAAAGAAAATAGCATAGTAACTAATAGGTATTTAAATATAATGTAATTCCTCAAAAAAATATTGTTTTCAGAAATGAAA
>NC_090753.1:53908115-53918115 GCF_036898095.1 Palaemon carinicauda
TATTATCCCTTGCTTTTGTATTTAACTTCTTTAATATTTGCTTTTTATCTTTTTCATAACTTCAGTCCTTAATAATAATAATAATAATAATAATAATAATAATAATAATAATAATAATAAAGCTCTCCATTGGACTCTCTGTAGAAAATATGATATACAATGCAGCAACAAATGATAAGAATATGAAACTCAAGCTCTGGTGTTAAATGATCAGGCTAAACTATTCTGGGACTACATTATAAGGACGGCCAGGGTGTTACAAGCACAGGCACATGCACCAGATGTAACTCTGGTCGACAAGACAACGAAAAAAGTATCACTCATAGATGGCGCCCTACCGTAGGACTCAAGAGGGAAAGAAAATGAGTAGGAAAGTACCAGAACTTGGTAATTGATTTGAAAGGGTTAAGGACTTTGCACGTAAAAGTGGAACCAATATTCATAGGAGCGCTGGGAACCATACCTAAGTCATTGAAAAGGAATCTAGAGAAGGTAGGAGCCGATTTACCGACAGGACGTGTGCAGGAGTGAGTGCTACTTGTAAAAGGACATATAGTGAGGAAAGTGATGGATTCCTAAGGAAGCTGGATGCAACAGGGAATCACTAAGTAAAACACGTCAGTCTCTGTAGACTGCAATTAACAAAATGAAATTAATAATAATAATAATAATAATAATAATAATAAAAATAATATATATATATATATATATATATATATATATATATATATATATATATATATATATATATATATATATATATATATATATATATATATATATATATATATATATATATATATATATATATATATATATATATATATATATATATATATATATATATATATATATATATATATATATATATATATATATATATATATATATATATATATTATTAGGGCGTTTTTACACGATATACTGATTATGTGTATCATTACTGACACTAGACAAATTGCAAATGCTTTTAATCTTCATTTCTCTACAATAGGCGTTACTCTAAGGGATGCTTTACCTCAAAATATTAACTTAGATTTCCATACCTATTTACCTCCCTCAAATCAGCAGTCTATTTTTTTTACCCCTTCATCTCCATTTCAAGTGATAAACATTATAAAAAAAAAACTGAAAAACAAAAAAGCAAATATTCATTCTCCTCCTACAAGATTATATAAAAACAATGCTAACCTACTTGCCTTTCCTATATCTATGCTATTCAACCGTTGTTTAGATGCTGGTATTTATCCTGACATTTTGAAAATTGCGTGTGTGACTGTTACACAAATCTGGTGACATATCAGATGTTAATAACTATAGACCAATTAGCTGCCTTCCTTTGTTGAATAAAATATTTGAAAAACTATTGTATAGTCGACTTTACTCTTTCTTCAATAGTTGTAACATCTTCTCTACGTGTCAGTATGGTTCTTACGAGGCGTAAGTACTAGTGATGCCGTTCATGACCTTCTTGAAGATATCTATAATGCAATGAATAAAAATGAATATCTTGGTGCCGTTTTTGGGGGATTTGAGCAAAGCCTTTGATACTGTGTCTCATGATAAACTACTTCAAAAGCTGGAACATTATGGTATACGAGGCAATGCACTACTCTTACTCCAATCCTACCTAACAAATCGAAAACAATTTGTCACGCTCGATGGTCATCTTTCAGAGATTATGGATGTCAAAATAGGTGTCCCTCAGGGATCAGTCTTAGGACCGTTATTTTTCCTCATTTATATTAACGATTTGCCTCGCTCAGTTGGCAAATTAAACACCAAACTCTTTGCCGATGACACCACGCTCCATCTATGTCATAAAAATGTTTATTCTCTTAGTAATTCTTTAACTGCAAACTTAAATAATGTTAAAAATTGGTTACTATCTAATAAATTGACCCTAAATGAGAGAAAAACATATTTCATAATATTTTCTTTGCGCAAAGTTCCCGGTAACATAAGAGTTGCAATAGGAAATCACACTCTTGACCAGAAGTCCAGGGGAAATTTTCAGGAGTAATGTTTGACAATAAATTCATTTTCAGTAAGCATGGCGATATGATAGTCAATAAAATTTCCAAAGTTACAGGTATCATATATAGGCTGAAGGATTATTTCCCGCTATATATGTTAAAACAACTCTACCACTCTTTAATATCTCCTCATCTAAATTACTGCATTACAGCGTGGGGGAGTTGCAGTAGAAACGTCCTGCAACCGCTAATCATTATGCAAAAAAAAAAAAAAACTGGTGAGAATAATAACTTCGAGTGATTATTTAGCTCATACATCACCTCTACTCCGGTATCTCTCGATTCTGAAGTTGGAGGACACCTACAAACTCTCCTTAATGAATTTGATGTCCTAGCTTGGGTGGAGAGGGGGCTTCGGCGCTGGTCATATGTATATATGGTCAGTCTCTAGGGCACTGTCCTGCTTGATAGGGTAGTGTCACTGTCCCTTTCCTCTGACATTCATGAGCGGCCTTTTAACCTTTAAACACACCTACGTGTGCGGAAGCCCACCAAAACTGAACCGTTATACCTCTCAGCTCAATAATAAGAAATCACTCCTAAAATTCTTAAGCCTAAAGGGTTACTTGAATTAAAAACTTCTAAAGCTTGTTCTTGCATCATAGAAATGGACTCAGCAAAGGGAAGAAGTCTGACTTGTTCTGGCAAGCTTTGTTCCCTGAATGTCACTTGTACTGTTTCTATGTCAGGTGGACAGACAACTTCAGAAAAAGGAGGCCTGAATTCCAGTATGTTGTGCTCCGTGAAGAAGATTCCCTAGAGAGGGATAGATAATAAGAGAAAAAAACGAAACTAGAAAATCAAAAAGGAGGAGGAGGAGGAGGAGGAGGAGGAGGAGGAGGAGGAGGAGCAACAGCAGCAGCAGCAGCAGCAGCATGTACAAAATGTGACTTATTCTAGTAATAAAAAGAAGAAAAGCTGATGCAGAAAAACCAAGTCCACCTCAAGAAGATTTCATTGTACTGGAAGAGTGGAACAGGAGTGAGTGTTTAGTATTGTAAACACAAAAATTAGAAAAAGTACTATAGAATAGAAAATTTTGAAAAATCTAAAACACTTTTGATCACGTGTTTACAAGATCAGTGACTTTATTCTTCAGTCAGTGCTGCCAACAGTTTTTCTTTTGCTAAACACAGCATTACCTACTACATTGTACAGCTGTCAGACGTCTCCTTAGCTTCCCGTGAAGTGTACCGGAATTAATAAAGCCAACTGTACCACTATATCTAAAATGGCTGAAGTATAACTCAAACCCTCTTGATAGACTGAGAGCATTTCATGAATACAATCATCCCCACTTTAAGCTCAGTTGTAGGCAAACTGGACAGAAGCTGAGTATCAAATCCAAAATCCCAGGGTCACATGAAAATATTGACATTCCTTTGGTTCAAACATTGGCAGGACCATTACAAATCCCTCAATCTTTCGATATCGAAAAACACTCCAATTCAGCAAAAGGTTGTGGTGGCCTGTTGGTAGAGCACTTGCCTGGTGATTGCCAGACCGGCGTTCGAGTCCCGCTCAAACTCGTTAGTTTCTTTGGTCGTTCTAACTTCAACATGCTTGTGAGCTTAGGATGGGGGGTTTCGGGGAGCATATAGGTCTATCTATTGCGAGTCATTAGCAGCCATTGCCTGAGCCTCCTTGGTCCTAGCTTGGGAGGAGAGAGGGCTTCGGTGCTGATCATATGTATATATGATCAGTCTCTCGGACATTGGCCTGCTTTCATGGGCAAGGTCGCTGTCTCTTGTCTCTGCCGTACATGAGCGACCTTTAAACGGTAATCCTTTCCAAAAATCTAGACTAATAAAAGAGAGGGCAGATAGACAGCAAGGATCGAGACAGATGATAAAATATGAAGATTGATGTGTTAAGAGTGTAAAATAAGCTCAAGTGATCTAGACATGTAGAGAGAATACAAGGTCGAAACCCGATATATTGATGAAGTGACGAGGATGATTGTATTTCATAGAACACTTTCTGAATCGTCATTCTAAACTCTATAATCTCTTTGCCTTGTTGAATACCCGAATCGTAATATTATATGATACTTTCAATAAATTCTCGACTTATTACTAAACTTTTACTTTCAAATCGTACATTTCCCCAAACTTCATTCCAATAAATTGTTTTCATGGTCTATTCCTGTGGAACTCTCTCTCTCTCTCTCTCTCTCTCTCTCTCTCTCTCTCTCTCTCTCTCAAGTTGGAAGACACAGCTCCGAAATTTTCATATGACTGGAAAATGACTTTCCTTCCGAAGTCATAACTTTCTTCTATGCTCTGATTCACCTTCGTTCCTCATCTTCATTATTTTATGGGCATTTTCACTGGTTGAATGTTGGGTATTTCATTCATACCAACACATTAGCTAAGTTCTGGTTACCTTAGCATCGCTTAAAACTAATGAAGAGCCATTATTTTAACCAAAGTTTCCTCAAATTATATTTATTGGAATGAAACTTTAAATAGAAATGAAATGCAATGCTATCGATGATTCACGATGAGCTGAAAAATTGCTCCTCGAATATTGGATGTGAAATTCTCAATATGATTGATAGACTCTCTTTTATGAAGATTTTTACAACAAGAAGTTGTTAATTGCATTGAAATAATCTGCCGTTTATGCACTATAGTAGGGATTTAATGTGATATGTTTGCGATTTCATTGTCAATTTGTAAAGGAATAATGATAATGCAAAAAAAAAGTATTGTGTGTTTCTCAACATATAATAATAATAATAATAATAATAATAATAATAATAATAATAATAATAATAATAATAATAATAATAATAATAATAATAATAACAAAAGTAAGTTGAATCAGAATTACTTAGGCTACCAAACATACACATTCACAAACAAGCACAGATCAAAAAAAAAACATCAGCCTCAGAACTTCACCAAAGCAATTAACAGACAAAACATCACCACCTCCCAACTTCTCCAACTTCATCGATGGAAGTCAGATACGTAAACAGAATGGAACAAGTCGAAGTCATGCAATATACGCAATTCCCATATAGTACCTGCAATTCCCGTGCAGTATCTACAATTCCCATGCAATATCTGAAATTCCCGGACAGTAACTGCAATTCGCACACAGTAACGGTAATTCGTGTGCATTACCTGCAATTCCCGCGTAATAGCTGCAATTTATGTGCAGTAACTGCAATTTCTTTGCAGTATCTGCAGTTTCCGTGCAGTAACTGCAATTCCTGTGCAGTACCTGCAATTCCTGCGCAGTACCTACAATTCCTGTGCAGTACCTGCAATTCCTGAGCAGTAACTGCTATTACCGTGCGGTATCTGCAAATCCCAGGCAGTACCTGCAATTCCTGTGTATTACCCGCAATTTCCGCACAATAACTGTAATTCCTGTGCAGTACCTGCAATTCTAGTGCAGTACCTGCAATTCCCCTGCAGTACCTGCGATTCCCATGAAATAACTGTTATTCCTGTCAAGTACGTGTAATTTCCGCGCAGTACCTGCAATTTCCATGCAGTATCTACAATTCCCGCTCAATACCTGCAATTCCAGAGCAGTACCTACAATTCCAGTGCAGTACCTGTAATTCTAGCGCAGTACCTGCAATTCTCCTGCAGTACCTGCAAATCCCATGCAGTAACTGTTATTCCTGTCAAGTACGTGTATTTCCCACGCAGTACCTGCAATTTCCATGCAGTATCTACAATTCCCGCTCAATACCTGCAATTCCCACGCAGTAATTGCAATTCCTGAGCAGTACCTGCAATTCCAGTGCAGTACCTGTAATTCTCCTGCAGTACCTGCAAATCCCATGCAGTAACTGTTATTCCTGTCAAGTACATGCATTTCCCAAGCAGTACCTGCAATTTCCATGCAGTATCTGCAATTTTCGCTCAATACCTGCAATTCTCACGCAGTAATTGCAATTCATGTGCAGTACCTGCAATTCCCATGCAGTACTTGCAATTCCCGTGCAGTACCTGCTATTCCCTTGCAGTATCTGCAATTCCTGAAATGGAATCACTTCTGCAAAGTGGAATATGGTAATTGCATCTGAGCAGAAAGGAGATCAAGACCTTGCTTGGCTCGCCTCGCAATTCCTCCTCTAATAAATGGTCCTTATTTTTCTGGACGAGGATCAAAGGCGTAAGCCTCCTTCCTTCGTTTTCTTTCTGTATTTATTTACATATTTTCTCCCATTTCCCCCTTTTGCAAATGCATATTTTGAGATATACAGACCAATTCATATATGAGGTATTCATGCAAAGGAGGGCATCAATATGTATACGAGTTATTAGTACATATGACAATTTTCTTGCAATTCCATATTCAAGTAATTTATACCAAAGTTGGATGTTTTGTTGCATATGTATGACTCTGTTATTCATACAAATGATAAAATTGTCGCATAAGTATAATTGAGCTTTTTATTCAAAAGGTAAATATACCGTTGAATTTGTATACCAGTTATTAAAAAAAAAGGATGAGAATTATGTACTAAATGTGTGATGACAATATCCATGCAAAAAAAAAGAAAACATGTTATTTCAACCATTTAGACAAATGATTACTTTGTTATAAATGTATATTTGAATTACTCCCTTTCTGTGATATCTCAATAATGATAATAACAGTGAAAGTTGACTTACAAATTGCCTCGGTGGTGATTAAATCATTCCCTGCCTCACCTCACGCAAGCTCAGAGTGGTTTGGAGTCACGAGAAGCAAGAGAGCTGAATTAGAAGTAATGGGCGATGCACAGAATGTAGCATGCAACGTTAATAACCTTCAGACAATGCAGTTTATTTTGGGGAGATTACCAGGAGTTGTAGGTTCTCTTGCAGTGGGGTTTCTCATTGGGCTTAACAGGTATTCTAGGTGATTTAACTTAAGAGATTTTCATCTGTTTTAGGAAGTTCCTGTGCTTTTTTTATCGCGTAATTACTTTAAAAGTAATTCTAGACAAATTTGGAGTAGGTTTTATTGAGCTTAGGATGTGTTCTAGGCCTTTTACTTAATTATTCCACCTGGTTTATCAGGTATTCTAACCCCCTTTATTATATCGTATTGTCTTGAGGTTTAATGGGTTAAAATTTCGTACTTTTAACAGGAAGTTTTAACCTGATGTAGAAGGCCTTTTAGCCTTTCTATAGGGTAACTCTTTAAGGTTTACAGTTTTGACGAGGTTTTCAATGGTTTTAAAGGCTTAAACGCCACTCATGAATGGCAGAGGCCAGGGACAGTGACATTGCCTTATGAAGCAGGACATTGCCCTAGGGACTGACCATATATACATATGATCAGCACCCAAGCACCCTCTCCATCCAAGCAAGGAGGGCCAGGCAATGGCTGCTGATGACTCAGCAAATGGACCTATAGGCTTCCCCCAAACCACACATCCTTAGCTCACAAGGATGGTGAGGTTGCAACGACCAAAGAAACTATCGAGTTTGAGCGGGGACTCGAACCCCAATCTCACGTTCACCAGTTAGGAACGTTACCATATCGGCTACTATTATAAATATTCTAGTAAGGCCATATTCCATTAGGCTTACTTGACATTCTGGGCCTTCTCAAAATGGAATTCTTGCTGTTTTCTTTTTGTATACAGCCAGCATCTTAAGTGTCCTATTTATAAACCCTTTTAGTAGGCATTTTAAACATCCTCTTGGGACTCCTGAAGTCATTTCATACCACAACCTAAATTAATTTATTATGACCTAAGTCTGTAAGAGCTCGAAATATAATCAACATAATCTACAAAATACTATAAGTAATTTTTTATTCAGATGATTAGACGAATAAACAGGTGACGCATAAACGCCTTAAATGATTCTTTCATTAAATAAAAGCGAATCAACATAAGAATTGTTTACCTGTTCTTTAAAGACATGAAGGAAACATGAATTTACAAAGGGAACCTCGTTGGGATACAGAAATGAAATTCTAAAGTAACAAAAGAAGAGAGAGAGAGAGAGAGAGAGAGAAGAGAGAGAGAGAGAGAGAGAGAGAGAGAGAGAGAGAGAGAGAGAGAGAGAGAGAGGCTTTGACCTGGGGTAAAATTCCCTATTCAAGAGCACCGTGTTGTCTTCCACTAAAAAAAGACTTCCGGCAGAAAAATATATTTGAAAACGTCGTGCTTCTGGACATGTGAAAATGTCCTTTTTTATATCTTTAAGCTTTTTCTTGTCTTATAAATCTGATTATTCAAAAATAAAACTGAAGTAAAATTCTTTAGATACCTTATTACTTGAATAAAACTAAATACTACATCCAAATAAAAGATTTAATGAAGCCTTATATTGTTATTGATGTTGTTATCACTAGCCAGTTGGAAAAGGAGGATGATAAAAGCCTAAGGGACCCAAAAGAAAAAAATATCCCATTTTTAGGGGTGTCGTGGCATGATTGGTAACGTCTCTGCTTGGTGTTTGCCAGTTAGGGGTTCAAGTCCTACTCAGTCTCGTTAGTTCCTTTTGTATCTGCAACCTCACCATCCTTGTTAGCTAAGGTTGGGGTGGATTGGGGTAGCCTATAGCTCTATCTGCTGAGTCATCAGCAGCCATTGTCTGGCCCTCCTTGGTCCTAGCTTGGGTGGAGAGGCGGCTTAGGCGTTGATCATATGATATATGATCAGTCTCTAGGCAGGACATTGTCCTGATTGATAGGGCAAAGTTACTGTCCCTTGAATCTGCCATTCATGAGCGTACTTTAACCCCTTAAAGGTAGGAAATAAGAAAAGATAAATAATGAATAAAGAATTTAACAACGTTAAAAGACATCGGTCATACATAAACTATGAAGAGACTTATGTCAGTTTGCTCAACATAAAAACATTTGCCGAAAGTTTGTACTTCTTAAATTTGCATAATTGGAGCTTTGATAACATATAAAGTTTATAACAAATCTTACCGTTTAAGTGCTTGAAATATCTCGTCTAATTATTAATGCATATTTAAATTCAATTAGCACGATGATACATTCATAAAAAACTATAATAAAGTTTTCCTTTTAATTATTTATTTATTTTTGATTATTTTTTTTTATATAACTAAGATAACATATGGAGTAACTCTTGAAAAGCAATCTACTCTCATCGTCATCAACATCATCTCCTCCTACGCCTATTAACTCAAAGGGCCTCGGTTATATATCGCCAATCGTCTCTATATTGAGCTTTTAATTCAATTCTTCACTATTCATCATCTCCTACTTCTAGTATCATAATCGTTTTACGTAAATCTCTCAGGGACGTCAAACTATTTTCCTCCTCAACATATGACAAACACACCATTGACGTCTATAACAAAGACAGAAACATTCATCTTTATATTGTAGTAAACAGCAATATTCGCATCTACCTAAAAACACAACAATATTCTCGTTTAATAAACACATCACTATCCACTACTAACAAATAAAATATACCTCCCTATTTAACAAACACTACATCCATCATACACTTCTGCCCCCCCCCCCAACCCCCCCCCCCACAAAAAAAATTCACCTCAATTTAATAAACGCAACACAATACACTTCTACCAAACAAACACAATATCACATTAATTTAACAAAGAAGAGACCATACACCTCTAAAAAAAAGAAAGAAAGAAAAATTCATCTCTATTTAACATGCGCAACACCACAAACTTTTACCAAACAAACACACTATTTCCTTCTATTTAATATACGCAACACCATACACATAGACCAAACAAAAATAATATTCACCTGTATTTACCAAACGACACCCTATTCCCTTCTACCTATTGCACAGTTCAAGGCCCTCCCAGCCTATGAAGACAATCGTCAACGTCTGCAACAGCCAATTGACCTTTCCCACTGATGTGCAATTCGGACACTGATATATCAAGTTCCTCTTTGGTTAACACAAGCAATCGGACCCGAATATTGCCAAGGGTTCGCCACCTCCATTGCCTCTGGAGGTATATTTCGGGTCCCTTGTCTGTCTG
>NC_090753.1:53923115-53929476 GCF_036898095.1 Palaemon carinicauda
GGGCTTGCTAGACTGACGTTCTGGTGAGAATCTACTTCGATGAAACTTGAACTGAAACCAGACACCTTTAATCTTTACTAATATTAGGAATAACTCAAAGGTTTCTTATTCATTTTCAGGGGCTAAAACCTTCACTGGGTAGAGAATAGTACAAAAGTATTGTGGTAGCCTGGTGGTAGCATCCTTGCCTGGTGATTGCCTGACTTAGGTTCGAGTCCCGCTCAAACTCGATAGTTCCTTTGGTCCCCACAGCCTTATCATCCTTTTGTGTTAAGGAAGAAAGGTTTGAGGGAGTCTATAAGTCTATCCTTTGAGTCCTCAGCAGCCATTGCATGGCCCTCCTTGGCCCTAGATTGGGTGGAGGGGGCTTGAGCTCTAATCATACGTAATATGGTCAGTCTCTAGGGCACTGTCCTGCTTGCTAGGGTAATGTCACTGTCCCTTGCCTCCACCATTCATGAGCGGCCTTCAAGCCTTTAGAATGTCCTTTTCGAAGAACAGACATGAAATGGAGAAAGAGCATTGTTGCCTTTACTGCGAAATGCGTCCAATATTCTGTCCCAAATCACATACAAGATCCATTATCGAGGGGTGGCTATTCTCTTCTCCGATAACATTTGGGGAAGAGGAAGAAGAGGCAGAAGAAGAAGAAAAGGGAAGAAGAAAGAGAAGAAGAACGAAGGCGTATCAGATCATTATTGGTAAAATAGTCTCAGAGTCACGATGTCAAAGTCTATTTTTTACTCGTCTTTTAATGCCAATAGATTGGCGCCATTATAGAGCAACGAGTGAGAGACAAGAAGCAGAAATATCAAACATTCTCATTACCAAAACGGAATTTTATCTTGCGTCAATAAAAGTACGTTCAGACAAAACGCAATTTATGGATAACACAAATTTGATGTTCTATTGTAAAACCATTTGGAATTTCTGCGCCATTCGGGGAATGAGACGGAACAGATTTTCAATATCGAGATTGTACCATTTGGTGAATATCGTGCCGGGGTACTGTAAGCACTGGGACATAACTATCTATCGGTGATTGTGTTTATGGACTTGCATTAAGGATTTAGGGCCATATGGCAGGGTGCTGGACCAGGGAAGGTCATTCAACGATTGGATGCAATTAGGGAAAACTCTGATATAAAGTAAAAATTGAGGCCAAAATCCTTTCTTATATCAAATTCAGAGACGAAATAAGATTATTTCTCAGATTCTGAGATTTAAATAAAATATTTTTTTCAAAGGAAATTATAGTAATATCTATTTTCATCCCTAATTCATTGAACAGTAATTAGATGAAAAGATCATAACTGTAATTCATAAAATTATCGGTACCATAAACCCTTTGATGACCCCGCCCGTGGAAACATCCATGTCAGACTCATGGAATTTGGCCGGGAGCAAAATCGACTAACCAACAGAGGAATATTTTCTGCACTTTAGCACGGCCAAATTATAATAGCTATGAGCTTATGGTTTAATGCATTATGTCAAAGAATGATTGAACATTTTCATAACACTGTATAGCAAAATATCTTTGCAATGCCTAAAACTCCCTGGTGATCCGTTGATGCATTTTAGAGTCATCCGTTCATATAACCGTAACGGCTCCGATCAGTAGATACTTATTTCGCAGATATATCCAGCAAAAATCGAGAAGTCATCTGACAAAAGCGAGATTTGCATCCGAGTCAGGCCCATAATAGTGTACCGCACGTGTATCAAACACTAGTAAACTGTAAGGGTATCTCTGTTTTCTGCATATTGTTGTTATCGTTCTCCCCTCGCACTGATAACTCGTTTCTGCCTGTATGTGCTTGTATTAATCTACATAAATTTTTGTGACTTTCCACGGAAACTGTTGTATAAAAGCTCGCTGTTTGTTGAAATAAAGTTAGTTGCATTTACCCCGTCTGTCAGTTACCACCTACAGTAGCTGGTGCATACGCACATTGGAGACTCCAGAGTGACCGGCTTGGTACATATGCACAGTAGAAAATGTCTATAGAAAGTGGATAGTTTCAACACTTGTACAATACTGGTACAATACAGGTAAAGTAAACATTCAGTACCTTGCTTGTTTTTACTGAATTTAGTACGTGTTTGCAGTTGTCAACCCAAATATTTTTCTCTGGTGTACTGACGGTGTTCGGAGAGTGCTCGTGCATTTTGAATGTTAATAAAGCATTACATATAGTGTTGAATAGCGTTGGGGGTTTGCAAGGCAAAAAGTGTCCGAAATCTATTCAACTTTCCATTGTAATCTTCATTGTTTTCTAATCGTTACTCATTACCTCCGTCAACGAAGTTGGAAGGAGGTTATGCTTTCGACCCTATTTGTGTGTGTGTTTTTCATTACGAACAGCTTTCTGGCCACAATTCTAATCGCAGAGTAAAGAAACTTGCAGGGATTAACTATTATGTAATTAGATGGAAATGATTAAACCATAAGTTTGGACATCGTTGTCACAGACTTCAATCTTGGTTCATATCTGAGTGTATGAAAATCCACGCCAATTAATATATGTGCTAAGGTCAAAAGTCAAGGTCAAGATCGAGCAAAAGGTCGAGAAATAACCTGCCGCGGCGGAGGTCCGGGATCTACTGAGCGCCCTTCTAGATCTCTTCATTGTAACTGCTGGATTCCTACTAAGCCCCCTTAGTACTTGGTTGCTGAATGGCATCACAGGCCCCAACGCCGTGTTGTTTAGCCCAAAGTTATAAATACATTTCAATCTAATATATATATATATATATATATATATATATATACTGTAAATATATATATATGCAATTCTCAGTTTTTTTTTATCTTTAGTTAGTTACGCTATGTAGCTTTAATGTAAGTGGGTTAACACACATGGTAATTTCTAAGCGTAAAAAAAGAAAAAAAGGAATTACCTTTTGTTATAAATCACAGCTCATTTAAATCAACATCACCACTGCACCATGACAGATCAGTCATTTCTACACATTTTTTCACATAAAATAAAATCCTCTAGCATAACTCTCATATTTTCAAAATGCATTAAAAAATATCTATACGTTTTTCACATAACATTGCCACAACTTTTCACAACTGAATAGAGACATTATGATGATTTCCTTTGGTTGAGATTAAGAGAAACGTTTTCAGTAATGTCATTCTGGGGAAAGCTGTGTTCTTGATGTTCACGTGCATTTACGTAATTGAAAAGGGAAGGCTTTAATGTGAGAAATATTCTCTAACAGATAAAAATGTGAATTAAAGTACAATTATTCACTCTCGTATCTACACAGCAATCAATTATATTTTCAGTATAATTAAAAAATCTTTCTTTTTTTAAACATTAAAATCTTTAGAAATCATCACAATTAATCAATTACTTAATCATTTATTCAATTACAATTACATGTACGAATTACAGGGATTAGATGGAAATGTATTTACATCTTTGGGCTAAACAGCACAGCGTTGGGGCCTGTGATACCATTCAACAAACAAGTACAACTGGGGGTTAGTAGGAATCCTGCAGTTACAATGGAAAGATCTGCAAGGGCACGCAGTAGAGCGCAGACCCCCGCCGCGGCAACTGATTTCGCGACCTTTTGCTCGATCTTGACCATAACCTTTGACCTTAACATGTATTAATTGGCGTGGATTTTCATACAGTCAAATATGAACCAAGTTTTAAGTCTGTGACAACAATGTCCAAACTCGTAGCTGATTATGTGAATTGGACATTTTGCTGGACACTGACCTCGATCTTTGACCTTGACCCTCCAAAATCTAATAATTTCCTGTTATTTACATAAAATTTAATCCCTAGAAGTTTCATTACTCTATGATTTAAATTGTGGTGAGGAAGCTGTTCACAAACAAACAAAACACAAACAAGGGGTAAAACATAACCTCCTTCCAACTTCGTTGGCAGAGATGAGTATATAGAAGAACTCGAGCAGCGAGATGGAAAAAAGGAAATGGGAACGGAAATAAATAAGAGGCATATAGCGCAAGTGCATCAATAGGTTAAAAAAAAAAAATGCAAAAGATCCTTACATTTATGCAGACAGTAGTACACTGTTACAGTATTTCTGCTTTTTTTCTATATTGTCTATCTCTCTCCCCTCGCATTGATAACTTGTTTCTGCCTGCATGTACTTTCATCAATCTGTTTGAATTTTTGTGACCTTCTTTCACGAAACTGTTGATATAAATGGTCACTGTTTCTTGAAATATGGTTAGTTAAATACACTACGCTTATCAGTTATTACCTCTGATAACTTGTATCTGCCGGTATGTGCTTGTATCAATCTGTTTGAATTTTTGTGACCTTCTTTCATGGGACTGTTGATATAAAAGATTGCTGTTTGTTGAAATAAGGTTAGTTACATTCACTACGCTTATCAGTTATTACCTCTGATAACTTGTATCTGCCGGCATGTGCTTGTATCAATCTGTTTGAATTTTTGTGACCTATAACGGGACTATTGATATAAAAGGTTGCTGTTTGTTGAAATATGGTTAGTAACATTGAATATGCTTGTCAGTTATTATCTCTGATAACTTGTATCTGCCGGCATGTGCTTGTATCAATCTGTTTGAATTTTTGTAACCTTCTTTAACTTAAACTGTTGATATAAAAGCTCGCTGTTTGTTCAAATAAAGTTAGTTACATTCACTCCGCTTATCAGTTAATACCTAACTGGTGCCTTGCACACAGTATACCCTGATTGCATTTTTAAATGAGAGTTTACCCTGATTGCCTTTTTAAAGGATGGAGTTAATTCATTCCCCATTCCACTGTGAATCTCAAAGTAGCGCTTTCATAAAAAAAAGAACGACACGAAAATTCGTCCATTAGTTAGAGCACACACATTGATACATTAACTGACTAGTTTAAATTGGCGTATCATCAACTCTGGTCATTGAAACCGAGAACACAGACAGACAGACAAACGAAAAGCCATTTCCCCAGTGGAAATTAGGACAGAAGATGCTATGCAGTCTTCGATCTAAGGGCTTCTGGAGATCCTAGGGCTACTGTGATGCATGGGCTTCTGTGGTGCAAGGACTTATGTGATGCAAAGGCATCTGTGATGAAAGGGCTTCTGTGATACAAGGGCTCCTGTGGTGCAAGGGCACCTGTGCTGCAAGGGCTTCTGTGATGCAAGGACATCTGTGATGCAATGGCATCTGTGATGCAAGGGCTTCTGTGATGCAAGGACATCTGTGATGCAAGGGCTTCTGTGGTGTAAGGGCTTATGTGATGCAAGGGCTTCTGTGATGTAAGGGCTTCTGTGATATAAAGGCATCTGTGATGCAAGGGCTTATGTTATCTAAGGGCATCTGTGATGTAAGGGCTTCTGTGATGCAAGGACATCTGTGATGCAAGGACATCTGTAATGCAAGGGCTTCTGTGATGCAAGGGCTTCTGTGATGTAAGGGCTTATGTGATGCAAGGGCTTCTGTGATATAAAGGCATCTGTGATGCAAGGGCTTATGTTATCTAAGGGCATCTGTGATGCAAGGGCTTCTGTGATACAAGGACATCAGTGATGCAAGGACATCTGTGATGCAAGGGTTTCTGTGATGCAAAGACATCTGTGATGCAAGGGCTTCTGTGATGTAAGGACATCTATGATGCAAGGGCTTCTGTGCTGCAAGGACATCTGTGATGCAAGGGCTTCTGTGATGTGAGGGCTTATGGGAAGCAAGGGTTATGTTATCTAAGGGCATCTGTGATGTAAGGGCATCTGTGATGCAAGGACATCTGTGATGCAAGGGCTTCTGTGATGCAAGGACATCAGTGATGCAAGTACATCTGTGATGCAAGGGCTTCTGTGATGCAAGGACATCTGTGATGCAAGGGCTTCTGTGATGCAAGGTCTTCTGTGATGCAAGGACATGTGTGATGCAAGGGCTACTGTGATGCAAGGGCTTCTGTGATGCAAGGACATCTGTGATGCAAGGGCTTCTGTGATGCAAGGGCTTCTGTGATGCAAGGGCGTCTGTGATGTAAGGACATCTGTGATGCAAGGGCTTCTGTGATGCAAGGGCTTATGTGACGCAAAAGCTTATGTTATCTAAGGGCATCTGTGATGTAAGGGCATCTGTGATACAAGGACATCTGTGATGCAAGGCCTTCTGTGATGCAAGGACATCAGTGATGCAAGGACATCTGTGATGTAAGGGCTTCTGTGATGCAAGGACATCTGTGATGCAAGGGCTTCTGTGATGTAAGGACATCTGTGATGCAAGGGCTTCTGTGATGCAAGGGCTTATGTGATGCAAGGGCTTATGTTATCTAAGGGCATATGTGATGTAAGGGCATCTGTGATGCAAGGCCATCTGTGATTCAAGGCCTTCTGTGATGTA
>NC_090753.1:53929976-53932476 GCF_036898095.1 Palaemon carinicauda
TGAGTTGGCAGATCGTCCAAAGAGAGATTTTAAATGTTTGCTATTTTCCCTCAGGCTGATTTTAATGGGGAACTTTTCAGGACAAAGGAGGAGGATAAACAAGTCTGTAATAGGAGGGGGAAGAGAGGGAGTTGGGTAGGGGTAGGAAAGGAGGGAGAGATCGTTTAGATGGAAAGAGGATTCGCTGGAATCACATTAAAGTAAGAATTCCTGTTTGGAATTCTGTTTTCCGGCTGGGAATATTTGGAGCCATATTTCCCCGAAAGAGACTAGGCCTTGTCCTCTGATATATTCACTTGTTTATGATTTATTATTTCAATATTAGCACCTTATCCCAGGAAATAAACATACACACACACATATATATATATACATATATATACACACACACACATATATATATATGCATATATATATATATATATATGGATGGAAATCAACAAAATATCGTGTCCGAATAAAATAAATTTCTACCTCATCCTGGGGTCAAAATTCCCCTCTCTCTCTCTCTCTCTCTCTCTCTCTCTCTCACTCTTTATATATATATATATATATATATGTAAATATATATATATATATATATATATATAAATAAATTCTCCGTAGGGTTGTGTGCTTGAATATACCCCCCAAAAATTCACAATAACCCAATGATAGACTTTTTTATTCTTAAAGTCACTTTATAAAGTCGTGGAATTTTCATCTATTGTATAAAAAAAATACAAAATTATAAAATACAAGATAATCATGAACTACTTATATAACACGAAAATTCTTTATAATTCAGATGGAAATAAAGGGAACGAACTTTTGGGAAAAGATGCACAAACTTTATCTTGCATTAGTGACATTAACCTGGAACTTATTAATGCAACAACATTAGTCTGTGAAGTCATTATACTGCTAAAGCTTTTACGCAATATACATCTCTCTCTCTCTCTCTCTCTCTCTCTCTCTCTCCAAGGGAACTTCATATCCAAGCTTGGTTTTAAATGCTGCATTGATAGAACATTGTCCTTAGAGATATTATTATTATTATTATTATTATTATTATTATTATTATTATTATTATTATTATTATTATTATTGTTGTTGTTGTTGTTCTATTTAGCCTCTTTAATATTTGATTTCTATATCTTTGATAACTTCAGTCACTGATATTGTATTTCAATAATAATAATAATAATAATAATAATAATAATAATAATAATAATAATAATAATAATAATAATAATAATAATAATAATAATAATAATAATAATAACAAAGTTCTCCATTGGAGTCTATAGAAAATATGACATACAATGCAGCAAGAAATGGTAAGAACATAAACCTCAAGCTGCGGTGGAAAATGACCAGGCTAAACTACTCTGGGATTACAGTATAAGGACGGGCAGGGTGTTACAGCACAGGCACATGCACCAGACGTTACTCTGGTCGACAAAACAACGAAAAAAGTATCACTCATAGATGGCACTGTACCGTGGGACTCAAAGAGGGGAAGATATGGGGATAATTTTTTTTTTTAAAAGTACCAGAACTTGATAATTGATTTGAGAAGATTAAGGACTATGCATGCAGAAGTGGTATCAATAATCACAGGAGCGCTAGGGAACATACTTAAGTCATTGAAAAGAAATCTAGAGAAGGCAGAAGCCGACATAGCCACAGGACTTGCGCAGAAGTGAGTGCTACTTGAAAAAGGACATTTAGTGAGGAAATTGATGGATTCCTAAGGAAGCTGGATGCAACACGGAACCACACAGTATAAACCACCAGTCTCTTTAGACTGTGATTAACAAAAAGAAATTAATAATAATAATAAATTAATAATAATAAGAAGAAATTAATAATAATATTAACAATAATAATACGCAATATACCGATCATGTGTATTATAATATATAGATCTTATGATTAGTTAGAAAAGTATCTTTACAAAGCTATAGGATTAGAGATATATTGACCTCAGTATCATGTTTTTGTGTAATTTAAATAAAGCAAGTGTCTATCTATCTATCTCTCTACATCTCTATCTATCAATCTATCATTGCATATAACAGGGTTAATTTCAAGGTCTTTCCAAAAGCGAAGAAGAAAAAGAAGATGTTCTAATTGGTTTAATCCTGACCCAAGAAACACGTTCGCATGCCTGACATGTATGGGACAACCATTTTCTCTTTATGAAAATATCTCTCTCTCTCTCTCTCTCTCTCTCTCTCTCTCTCTCTCTCTCTCATTATAATTTTCAGGTATAATTCTACCTTGTGTCACTCTCTCTCATTACAATTTTCAGGCAGAAATATACTCTCTCTCTCTCTCTCTCTCTCTCTCTCTCTCTCTCGCATTACAATTTTCAGGCAAAATTCTACCTTTTGTCACTCCCTCTCACGTATTATTCTCTCTCTCTCTCTCTCTCTCTCTCTCTCTCTCTCTCTAATGACCCTTTTGCTATACAGCCATAATTCGAAAACTATGAAAATACAGATCAAGTTTATAA
>NC_090753.1:53937476-53949976 GCF_036898095.1 Palaemon carinicauda
ACTTCGTGCCCTTTGGATACGCTGTTTACCCAAATCCGTAAGCACTGCCATACCCGATGTCGATAGTTTACCCATAAAGGACTTGATGACCAAAGCCGATGCACTTATGGACAGCCACTTCACGACCTCCATCAACGCGTCCACTCCTGACGAAGAGGACTCCTATTTAACGTCAACCGAAGCTGACGTGAATGCCGTAGGACATACATGCCTACCCCGTGACGTGTCGAAGCGGCAACAAAGCCAACCATGACCCACCACTCCCTCACTCCCCAACCAACGACTTCTACAGCCACTTACTATCTCCCATCCGCCGCAGTTTTGCTACTACCACTTCAGATTTGGGGCAACCGCGAAGAAATATGCCGTGGATTGTCAGTGGCCAAAAAACGTGTAAGTAGGCCATCGCTCGTGTTTCTAATCTTTTCTTTTTACCGGATGCAGGAATGGGCGTGCAATTTTTGGTAGACACGGGTGCTTGTCGTTCTCTTTTGCCAAGGGAACTCTTCAGGACACGACGTAGTCTGTCTACGTCTGCCGACGTCCGCTTGGTAGCTGCCAACGGATCTGTGATACCCACCTAAGGTTACGAGAACCTCGCATTATCGTTCGGAAACGGTAAATTTAATTGGAAGTTTCTCATTGCTGACGTCACATTGCCAATCCTCGATGCGGATTTCCTCTCTCATTTCCACCTCCTGGTCGATGTCGCCCACCGACAATTGGTCAACGCAGACTCGTACTTGTCGACACCTCTTCAACCCGCCCCCTCCAACCACGTTCTCCACATCAGCGCACCCACGGATGCCTACGCCCACCTCCTCACGTCGTACCCGGAAGTTTTCCGTCCAGAACTTCGCCAAAAGCCCATGGTCCCTGCCAAGCACGGTATTTATCACCATATCAAGACGATGGGACCACCAGTCTTCGCAAAATTCAGACGTCTGGCACCCGAACGATTGGCAGCCGCCAAACAGACGTTCGTCAAAATGGAGGAAATGGGCCTTTGCCAAAAGGCCTCCAGCCCATGGTCGTCACCCTTACACATCGTTCTGAAGAAAGAGGCTAACTCCGTCTGTGCGGGGATTACAGGCGCCTGAACATGCACACAGAACCGGATCACTACCCCCTCCCAAACAGAACCGGATCACTACCCTCTACCTGCACAAAGTGAAGGTTTTCTCTACGCTCGACCTCCTGAAGGGGTATTATCAGGTGCCTATGAACCCAGAAGACATCCCCAAGACCGCCACCACCACTCCGTTTGGTACATACACCTTCAATTACTCCTGTAATGCCGAGGCCACGTTTCAACGTCTCATGGATGGCATCTTAGGGGACCTCCCTTTCTGTGTATGTTATGTGGACGACATACTTGTGCTCTCCTCCTCAAAAGAGGAACACCTCCGTCACCTGCGCATCGTGCTCGACCGCCTGCAACAAAAAGGCCTTGTAGTCCGGTACGACAAGTGTACCTTTGGCGCCTATGAAGTGTCGTTCTTAGGCCACCGCATCACTCCTAAAGGAGTCCATCCCCTCCCTGAGAAGGTAGCCGCTGTTCAGGACTTCCCCGCACCCTCGACCGTCAAAGCTCTGCAGGAATTCTTGGGCATGATCAACTATTATCACCGTTTTCTTCCAGCCATTGCCGCCACTCTTGCTCCCCTCTATGCTTCCCTCAATGGCAAGCCAAAGGACCTGAACTGGGGTCCCCTTCAAGAAGTGGCCTTTTGCAATGCAAAGAAGGCCCTATCAACCGCTGTGGCTTTCACTTTTCCTACCCCACATGCCCCTCTCCTCTCCACAGATGCTAGTGACGTCGCTATTGGTGCAGTACTCGAGCAGGTGGTCAACGGCTCGCCCCGCCCATTGGCCTTCTTCAGCAGAAAACTTTACAAGGCAGAATTGCGTTATTCTACCTTCGATCGCGAATTGCTGGCGGTGCACTTGGCTGTCCGTCACTTTTGCCATTTCTTAGAAGGTATGCCCTTTGTCATTCGCACAGACCACATGCCTCTGGTGCACGCCTTCACTCGACAATCTGACGCCTGGTCCGCCCGTCAACTCTAACATCTCTCCGCCGTGGCTGAATACAATTGCACCCTTCAATAAGCCCCTGGAAAATGAATTCTGTTGCCGATGCCCTGTCAAGAAACACGTTGACTGCCGTTCAACTGGGATTGGATTACAATGCTCTGGCTGAAGCCCAATGACAGGATCTAGAGTATCAAGCATGTAAGACATCCTGCACGTTCCTCCGTTGGGAAGACTTCCCCCTTGAAGACTCCAACACCACCCTCCTCTGTGACGTCAGTACTGGTAGACCGCGACCTTGGATTCCTGCTCCCATGCGCTGGCAGGTGTTTGATTTCATTCACGGCCTTTCACATCCCTCGTGCCGTTCTACCACACAGCTGCTGAAGACGAAGTTCATTTGGCACGATATTTCTAAGGATGCTAAGGATTGGGTCCGCGCCTGTACTTCTTGACAAACTTCCAATGTACATCAACACACGGATTCAGGTGTGGGCACCTTTCCTCAACCTCAGCATCGTTTTGCACACATTCACGTTGACGTTGTAGGCCCCCTACCCACATCACAAGGACATCGTTACCTGTTTACCGTCATCGACCGCTCCAGTCGTTGGCCTGAAGCCATTCCCATGGAAACTGCAACGTCCGCCTCATGTACATCTGCCTTACACTCAGGATGGATTGCAAGATTTGGTATCCCTGAGCATATTACTTCTGACAGGGGTACCACTTTCACCTCTATATTGTGGACATCATTAGCGAATCTCCTGGGCATCACCCTACATCAGGCAACGACCTACAACCCCGCTGCTAATGGAATGGTTGAACGTTTTCATCACACCCTCAAACCAGCTTTGATGTCCCGCTGCAGGAATTCCAACTGGTTTACTCATCTTTCCTGTGTTCTCCTGGGACTAAGGACCACTCCTAAAGACGCCCTCGACGTCTCGGCAGCTGAAATGGTGTATGGCGACCTGTTGGTCATCCCTGCCGAATTTTTCCTTCTACAACCTCCTCCGACGATCTCCAGCGCATATGTCACATCGTGGGAAAATTTACTCATTGCCACCAGATTTACAAACCCCCAGTGAAGCATCACATACCGACAGACTTGCACTCTGCAACGCATGACTTCCTGCGCAACGACACTAGCAAGCCACCGCTAACGCCCCCTTACACGGGCCCTATCCTTGTGATCTGACGCAGTCCGAAAGCATTCCTCCTAAACATTTGTGGCAAAGAAGGTTGCATCTCCATTGATCGTCTAAAACCTGCTTATCTCCTGCCAGATGACCTGCCTACAGTTCGCCTCTCTAGATCAGGGCGCCCTATTTAACATGTACAGTATGTCATTTTTAGGGGGGGAGCCATGTACAAACCGTGTCACACGATCGTACATAGTTCATCTTGTGTATATATTATGCCTGTATCTTCGCTCTTCCCTCGCACTAAAAAGAACCTGAATAAACATGTCTCTTTCTCACCGGTAACGGTGTCGATTTTGAACATGAAATTTCTTGTTGCCTTGTGCATTTGTATATAAAGGAAAGTGTTCTCTAATAAACTCACTCAGTTGCTTTCATTCTATCTTTGAGTCACAACCTTCTCTCGGCCCGTCACACCTTTAATGAACTCAACTTTAAATTTGGGGCAATATTTTTCCTTAAGTTACTGTAAAGCTAAAGCACCATTTGATAAGAAAATTTTGAGATTATTAAATTAATTATAATTATTAAAATTTTTAGAATTATTATCGTCGTCGTTGGTATTAAAATTATAATAATTTGAAGTTTCATCTATTTCTGAATATGTTAATAATTGAATTCAGTGAATAATATTCAAATTCTCTAGCCTTCTTTTATCTCATTTTCGTGCTTTGAATCAAATCGTATATCAATTTCAAGGAAAAAAAATGGTTGGTAAAAGTTTGGAGAAGAGAGACAGGGATCTTCATATCCTTATCATCTAATGATGATATCAACATAAATGGCTTGAGTTTAATAGTCAAGAGATTTTCTTTTGATAACTTGAATTAAAAAAAAAAAAAGTTTAATGACATTTTAACAAGTTTTCATGGAAACGCATTTCTCTTTCAGATGCTGAAACGAAATGCTTGGGCTCAACATACGCAGTGATGAATAGGTGTGTGTGTGTGTGTGTGGATTTACCTACAGAAGTTGTGGGTGTCTGTGTTGCGATGATACGTTTTCTTAGAAACTCAGAGAAAATCTCTGGTCTTTTTAGTCCCCATGAAATTATTCTGCGAAGATGAACAAGCTTTTGTCTAGAGTTCTTGATATTTTCTTACCTCTTATGTATTTCAACGAGTCTCAAAGAGGTTTATTGTTACCTATAATCCCTCTCCATCAAACACCAAACAATAGTTCTTTATTAATCATAATCTAGTTTGTATTAAGATAGATTTTGTACGTTAGCTAAATGCTTTTTCGTATGTATAATTCATAAATGGGAAAACAGAATGGTTTTAACCCCCATTTTAAAGTATCAAATCTAATGCCAAAAATATCCGATAATGATGTTTTTACAGATTTTCATATGAAGTGAAAAGTGCAGTGTGATGACCTTAGAGTTTCACCACTACATAAATACGTGAACTCCCAAAACCTTCATATCATTTCTAAATTGATAAGTATAAAATTTTGCATATCAATTTACAACTATAATAATTCATTTAAATTCTAATTCACAAACACTGGGATGATCAAGACCAAACGGATTATATGTTTTTTTTTTTTATCTATGCATTACTAGATATATACAATAGAAGCTTGTTCTATGTCTCGCTGCTAAAATTCATTAAGACTTAGATCAAAGCTAAGCTCTAATATCTGCTGCCTATCTATATATCTGTGTGTATATATATATATATATATATATATATATATATATATATATATATATATATATATATATATATATATACATATATATATATATATATATATATATATATATATATATATATATATATATATATATATATATATATATATATGTATATATATATACATATATATATATATATATATATATATGTATATATATATACATATATATATATATACGCACACAATGTATATATATACATATATATATATATATATATATATACTAAGAATCATTGATATTTGTAACCGGCGAAGTATTATTCATAATCAGGGTAAAAAAAGATCACAGATAATCAACGACTATAAAAAGACTCTGTATATTAATAGAAACCCAATGTAATCTCTCTCTCCCTACCTTAAGGGAACTAATTTAGTTATATATCAAAAGGAGATGAAAAATCCCTCCATTATCATGATATAAACATCCATAGACGTGAAGGTTACGAGATTTGTACTAAGAAGTCCTGATAATTTCTATCTTCTCAAATGTATCTCATTACCAGAGTTTAAACTGTGGCTATTATCTTAAATGCTGTTGCTTTTTACCTTAGATTACCTTAAAACCTTTTCCAATTTCCTTAAATTTTAAGCTAGTAAAAACGAAATTACCTTAGAATTACCTTGGAACCATGAAAATTACCCCAAACTACGGTAATTACCTTGAAGGTTTATACCCTAATCATTACCAAAATCACATGCATTCTTCTTAACTTTCTTTACAAAGATCAGGATCTGCCTTTGTGTTTTGGAACATGGAACAACATACAGTGATTGAATGGAAGAATAATTTCGGGTTTTTTGGCACCGATATCATTTGCTATAAACTCTAAAATTTAATGCTATCTAAAACAATAAAAGCAAACAGACCAGCTTAAAATTTAAATAGCTTTCAGAAGACTTGATTCTAAAATAAGTAAAAATGTCGCCAGAATAGTATTAGACATCCTCTCCAATAATCTTGATAACGATGAAACTGTGACCTCATCTCGAACATTAAACAGAAATCTATTCTTTAGGTACCAGAGTCGTTGGGGGGTGGGGGCACTCGGTCAATAAATGTCAAACTGTCAGGATTTCTGGCCAGTCATAAAAAACCCGTGTGTTAAATAAGTGTAGCCAATGCAAAACCGACAAAGAGAGCAGTCACCCACTTTTATGACATCGTGTTCTACCTCCAAAATATAACACTCGTTATTTCCCTCAGCTTATTTCCATCTTGAGTATCCCAATGGTGCTGCCACATTTCATGAAAGGGTTGCGATGGCCGATGTGGTAACGTCCCTGACTAGTAATCGCCAGACTGGAGTTCGGGTCCCACTCAAACTCGCTAGTTACTTTGGTTGCTGCAACCTTGCCATCCTTATGAGCTAAGGAGTTTGGGGGAGTCTATATGTATATCTGCTGAGTCATCAGAAGCCATTGCCTGGCCCTCCTTGGTCCTAGCTTGGTTGGAGAGGGGGCTTGGGTGCTGGTCATATGTATATATGGTCAGTCTCTAGGGCACTGTCCTGCTTAATAGGGTAGTGTCACTGTCCCTTGCCTCTGCCATTCATGAGCGGCCTTTCAACCTTTAAACACACCTACGTGTGCGGAAGCCCACCAAAACTGAACCGTTATACCTCTCAGCTTAATAATAAGAAACCACTCCTAAAATTCTTAAGCCTAAAAGGTTACTTGAGTTAAAAACTTCTAAAGCTTGTTCTTGCATCATAAAAATGGACTCAGCAAAGGGAAGAAGTCTGACTTGCTCTGGCAAGCTTTGTTCCCTGAATGTCACTTGTACTGTTGGACAGACAACTTCAGAAAATGGAGACTTGAATTCCAGTATGTTGTGCTCCGTGAAGAAGATTCCCTAGAGAGGGCTAGATAATAAGAAAAAAAAATATACGAAACTAGAAAATCAAAAAGGAGGAGGAGGAGGAGCAGCAGCAGCAGCAGCAGAATGTGACTTATTGTAGTAAGAAAAAGAAGAAAAGCCGATGCAGAAAAACCAAGTCCACCTCAAAAAGATTCCATTGTATTAGAAGAGTGGAACAGGACACCTTTTGATCACGTGTTTACAAGATCAGTGACTTTATTATTCAGTCAGCGCTGCCAACAGTTTTTCTTTTGCTAATCACAGCGTTACCTACTACACTGTACAGCTGTCAGACGTCTCCTTATCTTCGCGTGAAGTGTACCGGAATTAATGAAGCCAACTGTACCACTATATCTAAAATGGCTGAAGTATAACTCAAACCAGCTTGATGAACTGAGAGCATTTCAAGAATACAATCATCCCCACTTTAAGCTCAGTTGCAGGCAAACTGGACAGAATGCAGAGTATCAAATCCAAAATCCAAGGGTCATATATGAAAATATTGACATTCCTTTGGTTCAAACATTGGCAGGACCACCACAACTCCCCCAATCTTTTGATATCGACAAAAACTCCAATCCCAGCAAAATTTTGTGGTGGCCTGTTGGTAGAGTACTTGCCTGACCGGGGTTCGAGTCTCGCTCAAACTCGTTAGTTTCTTTGGTCGCTCCAACTTCGACATCCTTGTGAGCTTAGGATGGGGGGTTTCGGGGAGCATATAGGTCTATCTATTGCGAGTCATCAGCAGCCATTGCCTGAACCTCTTTGGTCCTAGCTTGGGAGGAGAGAGGGCTTTGGTGCTGATCATACGTAAATATGATCAGTCTCTCGGGCATTGGCCTGCTTTCTTGGGCAATGTCGCTGTCCCTTGTCTCTGTCGTACATGAGCGACCTTTAAACGGTAACCCTTTCCAAAAATCTAGACTAATAAAAGAGAGAGCAGATGGACAGCAAGGATCGAGATAGGTGATAAAATATGAAGATTGCTGTGTTAAGAGTGTAAAATAAGCTCAAGTGATCTATACATGTAGAGAGAATACAAGGTCGAAACCCGATATATTGATGAAGTGACGAGGATGATCCCATTTCATAGAACACTTTCTGAATCGTCATTCTAAACTTTATAATCTCTTTGCCTTGTTGAATACGTGAATCGTGATATTATATGATACTTTCAATAAATTCTCGACTTATTACTAAACTTTTACTTTCAAATCGTACATTTCCCAAAACTTCATTCCAATAAATTGTTTTCATGGTCTATTCCTGTGGAACTTATTCTCTCTCTCTCTCTCTCTCTCTCTCTCTCTCTCTCTCTCTCTCTCTCTCTCTCTCTCTCTCTCTCTCTCTCAAGCTGGAAGACACATCTCTAAAATCTTCATATGACTGGAAAATTGCTTTTCTTCTGATGTCATAACTTTCCTCTATGCTCTGATTCACATTCGTTCCCCATCTTCATTATTTTATGGGCATTTTCAGTGGTTGACTGTTGGGTATTTCATTCATACCAACACATTAGCTAAGCTCTGTTTATCTTAGCATAGCTGAAAACTATGGAAGAGCCACTATTATAACCAAAGTTTCTTCAAATTATATTTATTGGAATGAAATTTTAAATAGAAATGAAATGTAACGCAGTCTATGATTTACGAGCTGAAAAATTGCTCCTCAAATATTGGATGTGAAATTCTCAATATGATTGAAACAGATAAGCATAAACTGTAGACTCTCTTTTATGGAGATTATTATAATAAGAAGTTTTTAATTGCATTGAAAATAATCTGCCGTTTATGCATTATGAACGTGATATACAGAATTTCTAACTTGAACAGGAATATTTATGATAATGCAAACAAAATGTATTGTGTGTTTCTCAACATATATCTTATATCTGGCAATAATAATAATAATAATAATAATAATAATAATAATAATAATAATAATAATAATAACATAAAAGTACGTTGCATCAGAATTTATTTCAACAAAATCGAAATTCCCTTTCCAGAGTACTTAGGCTACCAAACATACCCATTCACAAACAAGCACAGATAAAAAAACATCAGCCTCACAACTTCACCAGAGCAATTAACAGACAAAACATCACCACCTCCCAACTTCTCCAACTTCATCGACACAAGTCAGATACGTAAACAGAACCGGGGCAAGTCAAAGTGGTGCAGTATCTGCAATTCACGTGCTGTATTTGCAATTCTCGTGCTGTATCTGCAATTCCCGTGCAATATCTGCAATTCTCAAGCATTATCTGCAATTCCCAGGCAGCATCTGCAATTCCAGAGCAGTACCTGCAATTCCGGCGCAGCACCTGCAATTCCCGAGCAGTACCTGCCATTCCCGTGCAATAACTGCCATTCCCGTCCAGTATCTGTAATTCCCGTGCAGTATCTGCCATTCCCGTTTAATATTTGCAATTTATCGCGCAGTATCTGCAATTCCCGCGCAGTAACTGCAATTCCCATGCAGTACCTGCAATTCTTGTACAGTACCTGTAATTCTTGTACAATACCTGCAAATCATCTGCAGTTCTCGTGCGGTACCTGGAATCCTTGCAATTCCCGCGCAGTATCTGTAATTCCAGCGAAGTACCTGCAATTCCCGCACAGTAACTACTATTCCCATGCAGTACCTGCAATTCCAGTGCAGTACCTGCAAATAATCTGCAGTTCCCGCAATTCTCGAAATGAAGTCACTTCTGGAAATTGGAATACGATAATTTCATCTGAACAGAAAGGAAATCAAGACCTTGCTTGGCTTGGCTCGCCTCGCAATTCCTCCCCTAATAAATGGTCCTTATTCTCTGGACGAGGATCAAAGGCGTAAGCCTCCGAGCCAGAGATTATATTCCTGTGGTTTAATTGAGGCTCGTCTGGAACCCTCACCTGGAACACCCCTTGATCTCCTTCCTTCGTTTTCTTTATTAATTTATTCATTTATTTTCTCCCATTTCCCCCGGATTGCAAATGCACATTTTGAGATATACAGACCAATTTGTATTTGATATATTCATGCAAATGATGGAATCAATATGTATAAAAGATTATTAGTACATATAATAATTTTCTTGCAATTCTACATTCAAGTAATTTATGCCAAAGTTGGTATATTTTGTTGCATATGTATGACCGAGCTATTCATACAAATGAACAAATTACAGCACAAGTATAATTGAGCTTTTTATTCAAAAGATAAATATACGTTGCATATGAATATCAGTTATTAATAAAAAGGATGAGAATTATATTCTAAATGTGTGATAACATTATCCATACAAACAGAAAAAAACACGTCATTTCAACCATTTAGACAAATGATTATTTTGCTATAAGTGTATAATTGAATTACTCCCTTTCTGTGATATCTCAATAATGATAATAACAGTGAAAGTTGACTTACAAATTGCCTCGGTGGTGATTAAATCATTCCCTGCCTCACCTCACGCAAGCTCAGAGTGGTTTGGAGTCACGAGAAGCAAGAGAACCGAATTAGAAGTAATGGGGGATGCACAGAATTTAGCATGCAACGTTAATAACCTTCAAACAATGCAGTTTATTTTGGAGAGATTACCAGTTGTTGTAGGTTCTCTCGCAGTGGGGTTTCTCATTGGGTTTAGCAGGTATTCTGGGAGATTTAACTCAAGAGATTTTCATTTGCTTTAGCAAGTTTCTGTGCTTTTTTTTTGGCGTACGTAATCTAAAAGGAATTCTAGACCCATTTACAGAGTAGTTTTTAGGTGATGTTCTAGGCCTTTTACTACAATATTTTATCTGGTTTATCAAGTATTCTAACCCGTTTTTATATCGTAGTGTCTTGAGGTTTAATGGGTTTGAATTTCAGGCTTTTAACGGGAACTTTTAATCTGATTTAGAAGGCATTTTAGCCTTTATATTGCGTAGTGGTTCAAGGTTTAAAAGGTATTATAAACCTTCTAACATGAAATTTTAATTGTGCTTAGCAACTAATGTAGTCTTTTTTTACGACTAAGTTTTCAAAGGTTTTAAAGGTTTAAAGGCCACTTATGAATGGCAGTGACAAGGGACAGCGACATTGCCCTATCAAGCGGGACAATGCCCTAGAGACTGACCATATATGAATATGATCAGCACCCAAGCTCACTCTCCACCCAAGCTAGGACCAAGGAGGGCCAGGCAATGGCTGCTGATGACTTAGCAGATAGACCTATAGGCTCTCCCAAACCACACATCCTTAGCTCACAAGGATGGTGAGGTTACAATGACCAAAGAAACTATCGAGTTTGAGCGGGGACTCGAACCCCAATCTGGCGTTCACCAGTCAGGAACGTTACCACATCGGACACCATTATAAATATTCTAGTAAGGCCATATTCCATTAGGCTTACTTGACATTCTGTGCCTTCTCAAAATGGAATTCTTAATGTTTTCTTTTTGTATAAAGCCAGCATCTTAAGTCTCCTATTTATAGACCCTTTTAGTGGCCATTCTAAACATTCTCTTTGGGGCCCCTGAAGCGATTTTATACCACAACCTAAATAAATTTATTTTGACCTAGACTTAGTATGAGTTCGAAATGTAAACAACACAATTTTTAAAATACTTTAAATCATGTTTTATTCAGAAGATTAGTCGAATAAACATGAAACGCACAAATGCCTTAAATGGTTCTCTTTTATTAAATAAAAGCGAATCAACATGAGAATTCTTTACCCGTTCTTTAAAGATTTGAAGGAAACATGAATTCACAAATGGAACTTCGTTGGGACCCAGAAATGAAATTCCAAAGTAACAAAAGAAGAGAGAGAGAGAGAGAGAGAGAGAGAGAGAGAGAGAGAGAGAGAGAGAGAGAGAGAGAGAGAGAGGCTTTGACTTGGGGGGAAATTCCATATTCAAGAGCACCGTGTTTTCTTCCACTAAAGAGAAACTTTCGGCAGAAAAATATATTTGAAAACGTCGTGTTTCTGGACATGTGAAAACGTCCCTTTTTATATATCTTGACGCTTTTTCTTGTGTTATAAATCTGATTATTCGAATATAAAACAAGAGTCAAATTCTTTAGATACTTTATACCTTAAATATACCTAAATACTACACCCAAATAAAAGATTTAATGAAGACTTATGTTCTTGTTGTTGTTGTTGTTATTGTTGTTGTTATCAGTAGCCAGTTGGAAAATCAGAATAATAAAAGCCTAAGGGACCCAACAGGGAAAAATAGTCCATTTTTAGGGTTGTTGTGGCCTGATTCGTAACGTCTCTGCCTAGTGTTTGCCAGTCCAGGGTTCGAATTCCGCTCAGACTCGTTAGTGCCATTAGTGTCTGCAACCTTACCATATTTGTGAGCAAAGGTTGGGGGGTTTGATTGGGGGAGCCTATAGCTCTATCTGCCGAGTCATCAGCAGCCATTGGCTGGCACTCCCTGGTCCTAGCTTGAGTGGAGACGGTACTTGGGCGTTGATCATATGATATATGGTCAGTCTCTAGGGTACTGTCTTGCTTAATAGGGCAAGGTTTCTGCCCCTTGCCTCTGCCATTCATGAGCGGCATTTAAACCTTTAAGGATAGAAATATGGAAAAATTAATAATGAATAAAGAATTCACCTCTATTCAACAAACGCAACACCATACACCTCTAACAAACACAATACCATACACTTCTACCAAACAAACACAATAATCACTTCTATTTAACAAACACAATACCATA
>NC_090753.1:53954976-53969976 GCF_036898095.1 Palaemon carinicauda
TTCACCATCCTTGTGGGCTAAGGAAGGGAGGTTTTAGGGAACCTATAGGTCTATCTGCTGAGTCATCAGCAGCCATTGCCTGGCCTTCCTTGTTTTTAGCTTGAGTGAAGAGGGAGGTTGAGCGCTGATCATATGTTATATGGTCAGTCTCTAGGGTACTGTCCTAGTGTCCTGCTTGCTAGGGCAATGTCAGTGTCCCTTGCTTCTGCCATTCATGAGGGGCCTTTAAACCTCTAGAAGGTCCTTTTCGAAGACCAGACATGAAATGGAGAAAGAGCATTGTTGCCTTTACTGCCAAATGCGTCCAATATTAAGTCCCAAACCCGATACAAGATCCATTATCGAGAGGTGACTATTCTCTTCTCCGATAACATTTCGGGAAGAAGAAGAGGCAGAAGAAGAAGAAGAACGAAGAAGAAAGAGAAGAAGAAATTTAGGACTGAAAATGAATATGAGTAAAACTAGGATAACGTTCAATGAAAATGTAGAAAGACAACAAATAAGAGTTATGGACGAGCCTCCAGAGATTGTTAATGAATATAATGTACGTACTTAAGACAGACAGTAAGTGTTTCCCCGGGACAAGAGACCGAAATAAAAAGAAGGATAAGCATGAGATGGAGAGCATTTGCTAAAAAAAAAAAAAAAAAAAAAAAAAAAAAAAAAAAAAAGAGATAATGAAAAGTAGGATGCCACTTCTTCAAAAAAGAAAAAAGAAAAAAAAAAGAATGAAAAAAAAAAAGTATTTAATGAGATGGTCCTACCAGTATTAACTTATGCATCGGAAACTTGGAGCCTTACTTGAACCTCAGAACATAAGCTGGTTACAATTCAGAGAGCTATGGAAAGAATAATGAAGAGATTAACACTAAGAGACAGAAAGAGCAACATTGATACGAGAGCAAACTAAAGTAGAGGATATTCCAACATGTTAAATAAAGATATGGAGATGGGACGGACATATGATAAGAATGACACACAATAGATGGACTTGACGAATAACAGAATGGGTTCCTAGAGATTGTAAGAGAAGCAGGGGAAGGAGGAGAAGACGATGGATTGACAAAGAAAGACAATTTGCGGGTGTGGGCTGGCATAGAAAGACCATCAACAGACGCAAGTGAAAGGACATTTCTGAGGCCTTTGCTCTGCAGTAGACTAGTAACGGCTGATGATGATAATAAGAATAAAATACGCACACATGTACAGGTATATGACTATATATGCACACACGCAGGTATGGATGTGTATGTGTATATATATATATATATATATATATATATATATATATATATATACATATATATATATATATATATATATATATATGTTTATATATATATATATATGTATGTATATATATATGTATATATATATATATATATATATATATATATATATATATATGTATATATATATATATATATATATATATATATATATATACACATAAATTTGAACGTTTGCAACTCCTCAATAAATTATTTGGTAATTAAAGATTTAAAAAGAGTAAAATTAAAACTGTCATTAATGATATGATACTAAAACAGAAAAAAAAAAAAAAAAAAACTTTTGAATCTTTCTTAGTGTAAAGTTTGTCAAAGAAATGACAATTTAAAATTGAATCCTTGTAAACAGAGTAAAAGTGATGTGACGGGGATGGGGGGGGGGTATGGGGGCGGCTCCTGGGGGGGGGGGGTATCCGGATGAGGGAAGGAATAAAGCCAGTATCTCGAACTTTTCCTCTGGGGGAACAGCCGTTGTGTTTGTCACAGGCCCCGTGAACATCAAGGCCAGTGTCTTATTCACTTTTCAGGGGGAATAAGACTTCAAATGGAACTTAGGGAGAACGCAGGGGAACTTACAAAGGAGCTGAATTTACCATAAACTAATGCAATATGCTGTAGAAAAAGTTCGCCTTTGAATACTAGACTGAGATCAAAGGGTTTCCATTTTATTTTTCTTTAACTTGTTCCGCTACAGCAGCTTCATTATGTGTATATATATCATGTATTGGCAGGGGTTACTTGCCTTAGTTAGATAGGAACTGCACATCACAAGCAACTGGCTATCCTTTGATGAATTTAGCCAATGAATCCTCTATGGATTTAGTCACTGTATGTAAAGAGGAAATGACAGACTCAACTAGGCTCCACAAGGCACTAGAGGAGATGGAAGGCCCAGTCTTATATGGCTGAGGACTATGAGGCGTGAAGTATGAAAAGCTGAATGGAGAAGTATTGAATTAAAAGCTCAAGATAGAGACGACTGGCGAAATCTAATCGAGGCCCTTTGCATCAATAGGCGTAGAAGGAGATGATGATGTATTTATCTTATAATCCATATAATGGAAAAATTTTCTACCTATCTATCTATCTGTATCTACATTTGAGTGCATCTTCAAAATACGTTCTACAATTATGTTAATTCTTGAAATGTTATCATTCAATGCATCTTCTATCACAACTTTCAAGTATAAAAAAGTGATATACATTTATGCCACACATATGTGGTATGTACAGTATATTTATTGTATATACCTATATCTACTATATACATATACAAACATATATATATATATATATATATATATATATATATATATATATATAAACATATATATACAATATGGTTCCAGGTCTGGGCACCAAAAATATATGATATATTACGGCTGGTAAGTTACATAACCTGCCGAGTTCCAAATTCACCTTTTTGTTTTTACATAAATCTGTTACACTTGAATAATACCTGAGCTCTATGAATCCAGACGGCAATGTATAAAAACACTGAATATCCTAAGGTTTCCTCCCGTACACTTAAAACAACTGGGTAATCATTATCAAGAACTATTTTAAATAACCTCTTACTTCGATTCTTAAACAGGGATACGAGAGAGCTGTGTAAGAAATACTGGTGATTGAAATAATACACACTTTACAAAAATAAATATATTTTATAAAAATTTACAATACTGATACGGGAAATTGTTACCAAAATGAGTCATTAGAAATATTATATCTGAATCAAACCTGAGACTAAGACAAGAAAACCTTGCACACTGGAAATTTTACAATAACTTGTTTCACTGGAAATTAAATTTTACACAAATATTTAATCTTGATAATTAATGAGAATAGTTTACACTTTAACACTCTAATGATCAAACTCTTGATGAAATTTACATAATAGTGACTGATAAACATACGTGTTTTTAGCTCACATGAATTTTCTGACCAGATAGCAATACAAATACACTTCACTGTTTTAACCTAAACTCACGGGGACAGTTACAAAAATTATACTACATCTTTACTTACAGTAACGTGATATTCTTGAAATATCTTTCAATGGAGTGTTAAATATTTGAACACACCACATATGCTTGATGAAAACTTATTCAATTTTGAGAGGGCACACACTTCAGGCACTCGAGAGGGAGCTGAACTTTGGCTCTTACAAAGGGATAGGCTGGATCTCTTCTGCTGCTATTGCATTCATGGAGGTGTGTATATATATATATATATATATATATATATATATATATATATATATATATATATATATATATATATATATATATATATATATATATATATTGATTTTAAAAACTTCTAGAACCTTTTAGGTCAGGGGTCTAGAAGCTTGGGAGCAGTGCCTAGCGGTAAAAGATTGCCAAACTATATCTATCAAACAGGAGAACTAACCTCGCTTGCAAGACAACCCTCTCCCAGCTAACTCTGCCTACTTACCTCCTTGGAACAATAAAATAAAAGATAAAACTAACTCCGGGTTTATCGAGAACATCCCAAACATGTGGAAATATAACACTTGCATAATCTCTCTCAAACATGACACAATACCTCGTAAAAACTAAAAAATTACATAAGCCCTTGTTTATACCTCGTATGGTTTGCACAGCATACTTAGACTGACTACATAAGACTTCGTTACAAAATACGTGAAATAAAAAGTTATTTCTTGAAAATAACGTAAATTTACATATACCGACTTGAATGAAAACTACAATTACATGAACGACGAAAGTCTAACATAATTTACATAAAATTACTAAAAACTACAAGAGGGGAACTCACTTCACGAGCTAGCTATATACCTTTTACATACACAAATGAAAAACATGAATAAAATATACACTCTAAACTATACAAGCTTTGTAAAAAATATATATATGTGTGTGTGTGTGCATATATATATATATAAATACATATATATAAAGAGAGAGGAAAGAGAGGTATAGAGGTATGTGTATATATATATATATATATATATATATATATATATATATACATATATATATATATATATATGTATATATATATATATATATATATATATATATATATATATATATATATATATATTCATATAAAAGTGCTTATATATGATATATATAAAAATATATGTTTATGTACATATGTGAATACATATAGAAATATTGATAGATAGATAGACATATACTGCAGAGGTAAGTGTTACATGACTATCGCATATGTAACACCAGTTAAAGGACGTTCAATAAACATTAACGTTAATATCATCATAAATTAAAGAAAAAAAATAAAAGACAAAAAGGAATGACAATAAAAACCTGGAATAAAAGCTTACATAATAAGTCTCCCATATTGCCTCTAAATAAGGAAATTAAGGCTCCTGGCTAGTACAGTGGTAACGTCTTTGCCTAGCATTCGCGTAGCAGCAGGTCGATCCCAGCCTGGAACAGTGAGTGTAAGCTGTTTACTGGGGAGGTCACTGCTGTGCTTGGGCCCCACAGTTTAGAGTTGGGCTTGCTGGGCTGGCGTTCTGGTGAGAATCTATTCTGATGAAATTGGAACTGACACCTTTAACCTTTACCTTTACTAATGATAGGAATAACGCAAAGGTTTCTTATCCTTTTGCAGGGGCAAAAACCTTCGCAGGATAAAGAAGAGTACAAAAGTATTGTAGTAGCATCCTTGCCTGGTGATTGCCAGACTTGGGTTCGAGTCCCTCTCAAGCTCGTTAGTTCCTTTGGTTGCTACAACCTCACCATCCTTGTGGGCTAACGAAGGGAGGTTTAGGGGAGCCAGTAGGTCTATCTGCTGAGTCATCAGCACCCATTATCTGGCCCTCCTTGGTCCTAGCTTGTTTGGAGAGGGGGCTTGAGCGCTGATCATATGTAATATGGTCATTCTCTTGGACAATTCTGCCATTCATGAGCGGCCTTTAAACCTTTAGAAGATCCTTTTCGAAGACCAGACATGAAATGGAGAAAGAGCATTGTTGCCTTTACTGCCAAATGCGTCCAATATCAAATCCCAAACCAGATACAAGATCCATTATCGAGAGGTGGCTATTCTCTTCTCCGATAACATTTCGGGAAGAAGAAGAGGCAGAAGAAGAAGAACGAAGGAGTATCAGATCATTATTGGTAAAATAGTCGCAGAGTCACGATGTCAAAGTCTTTTTATGTCAATAGATTGGCGCCATTACAGAGCAACGAGTGAGAGACAAGAAGCAGAAATATCAAACAGTCTCATTACCAAATCGAAATCTTATCTTGCGTCAATAAAAGTTAAGACAAAACGCAATATATGGATAACACAAATTTGATGTTCTATTGTAAAACCATTTGGAATTTCTGCGCCATTCGGGGGATGAAACGGAACAGATTTTCAATATCGAGATTGTACCATTTGGTGAACATCGTGCCGGGGTACTGTAAGCACTGGGACATAACTATCTATCGGTGATTGCGTTTATGGACTTGCTTTAAGGAATTTGGGCCATATGCAGGGTGCTGGAGCAGGGAAGGTCATTCAATGATTGGATGAAATTAGGGAAAACTCTGTGATATAAAGTAAAAATCAAGAGGCCAAAATCCTTTATCATATCAAATTCAGAGAAGAAATAAGATTATTTCTCAGAATTCTGAGATTTAAATAAAATGGTTTTTTTCAAAGGAAATTATAGTAATATCTATTTTCATCCCTAATTCATTGAACAGTAATTAGATGAAAAGACCATATCTGTAAATCATAAAATTATCGGTACCATTAACCCTTTGGTGACCCGGCCGTGGAAACATCCATGTCAGGCTCATGGATTTTGGCCCTGAGCAAAATCGACTAACCAATAGAGGAATATTTTCTGCACTTCAGTACGGCCAAATTATAATAGCTATGAGCTTATGGTTTAATGCATTATGTCAAAGAATGATTGAACATTTTCATAAGATAATAAAAATATCTTTGCAGTGCCTGAAACTCCCTGGTGATCCGTTGATGAATTTTGGAGTTATCCGTTCATATAACTGTAACGGCTCCGATCAGTAGATACTTATTTTGCAGATATATCCACTAAAAGTCGAGAAGTCATCTGACAAAAGCGAGATTTGCATCCGAGTGAGGCCCATAATAGTGTACCACACGCGTATCACACACTCGTAAACTGTAAGGGTATCTCTGTTTTCTGCATACTGTTGTTATCGCTCTCCCCTCGCACTGATAACTTGTTTCTGCCTGTATATGCTTGTATTAATCTACATAAATTTTTGTGACCTTCTTTCACGGAAACTGTTGTATAAAAGCTCGCTGTTTGTTGAAATAAAGTTAGTTGCAATTACCCTTTCTCTCAGTTACCACCTAACTGGTGCATACACACATTGGTGACTCCAGAGTGACTGGCTTGGTGCATATGCACAGTAGAAAACGTCTATAGAAAGTGGATAGTTTCAACACTTGTACAATACTGGTATAATACAGGTAAAGTAAACATTCAGTACCTGGCTTGCTTTCACTGAATTTAGTACTTGTTTGCAGTTGTACACCCAAATATTTTTCTCTGGTGTACTGACGGTGTTCGGAGAGTGCTCGTGCATTTTGTATGCCAATAAAGCATTACATATAGTGTTGAATAGTGTTGAGGGTTTGCAAGGCAAAAAGTGTCCGAAATCTATTCAACTTTCCATTGCAATCTTCATTGTTTTCTAATCGGTACTCATTACCTCCGTCAACGAAGTTGGAAGGAGGTTATGTTTTCGACCCTATTTGTGTGTGTGTTTTTCATTACGAACAGCTTCCTGGCCACAAATCTAATAGCAGAGTAATGAAACTTGCAGGGATTAACTGTTATGTAATTAGATGGAAATGATTAAACCATAAGTTTGGACATCGTTGTCACAGAGACTTCAATCTTGGTTCATATTTGAGTGTATGAAAATCCACGCCAATTAATACATGTGCTAAGGTCAAAAGTCAAGGTCAAGATCGAACAAAAGGTCGAGAAAAAACCTGCCACGGCGGAGGTCCGGAGTTTACTGATTGCCTTTCAAGATCTTTTCATTGTAACTGCTGGATTCCTACTAAGCCCCCTTAGTACTTGGTTCCTGAATGGCATCACAGGCCCCAACGCCGTGTTGTTTAGCCAAAAGTTATAAATACATTTCAATCTAATATATATATATATATATATATATATATATATATATATATATATATATATATATATATATATATATATATATATGCAATTCTCAGTTTCTTTCTATCTTTAGTTAGTTACGCTATGTAACTTTAATGTGAGTTGGTTAACACACATGGTAATTTCTAAGCGTAAAAAAAGAAAAAAAAATTATCTTTTGTTATAAATCAACATCATCACTGCACCATGACAGATCAGTCATTTCTACACATTTTTTTCACATAAAATAAAATCCTCTAGAGTAACTCTCATATTTTCAAAATACATTAAAAAAATATCTATACGTTTTTCGCATAATATTACCGCAACTTTTCACAACTGAATAGAGACAGCATTATGATGATTTCCTTTGGTTGAGATTAAGAGAAACTTTTTCAGGAATGTCATTCTGGGGAAAGCTGTGTTCTTGATGTTCACGTGCATTTACGTTATTGAAAAGGGAAGGCTTTAATGTGAAAAATATTCTCTAACAGATAAAAATGTGAATTAAAATACAATTATTCACTCTCGTATCTACACAGCAATCAATTATATTTTCAATATAATTAAAAAATCTTTCCTTTTTTAAACATTAAAATCGTTAGAAATCATCACAAATAATCAATTATTTAATCATTTATTCAATTACAATTACATGTACGAATTACAGGGATTAGATTGAAATGTATTTACATCTTTGGGCTAAACAGCACGACGTTGGGGCCTGTGATGCCATTCAGCAAACAAGTACAACTGAGGGTTAGTAAGAATCCTGCAGTTATAATGGAAAGATCTGGAAGGGCACCCAGTAGAGCGCAGACCTTCGCGGAGGTAGCTTATCTCTCGACCTGTTGCTCGACCTTGACCTTGACCTTTGACCTTAACATGTATTAATTCCCGTGGATTTTCATACACTCATATATGAACAAAGTTTGAAGTTTCTTTGACACTGATGTCCAAACTTTTGGCTGATTACATGACTTTGACATTTTGTTTGACCGTGACCTCAACCTTTGACCTTGACCTTCCAAAATTCAATAATATCCTGCTTTTTACATAACAGTTAATTCCTGCTAGTTTCATTAATATAAGATTGAAATTGTTGCCAGGAAGTAGTTCATAAACATACAAACATACACAAACACAAACACAAACAAGGGGTAAAACATAACCTCCTTACAACTTCGTTGCCGAAGGTAAATATATATAATAGGTCAGGCCGCAAGAGGGAGAAAAGGAAACGGGAACAGAAATAATGAAGAGGCATATAGTGCAAGTGCATCAATAGGTTAAAAAAAAAAATACGAAAGATCCTTACATTTATGCATACAGTTGTACACTGTTACGATATTTCTGGTTTTTCTATATAGTCTATCACTCTCCCCTCGCATTGATAACTTGTATCTGTTTGAGTTTTTGTGACCTTCTTTCACGAAACTGTTGATATAAAAGGTCGCTGTTTGTTGAAATATGGTTAGTTACATTCACTACGCTTATCAGTTATCACCTCTGATAACTTGTATCTGCTGGCATGTGCTTGTATCAATCTGTTTGAATTTTTGTGACCTTCTTTCACGGGACTGTTGATATAAAAGGTTGCTTTTTGTTGAAATATAGTTAGTTACATTCATTACGCTTATCAGTTATTACCTCTGATAACTTGTATCTACCGGCATGTGCTTGTATCAATGTTTGAATTTTTGTGACCTTCTTTAACTGAAACTGTTGATATAAAAGCTCGCTGTCTGTTCAAATAAAGTTAAGTTACGTTCACTCCGCTTATCAGTTAATACCTAACTGGTGCCTCCGCACACAGTATACCCTGATTGCCTTTTTAAAGGATGGAGTTAATTCAATCCCCATTCCACTGTGAATCTCAAAAGTAGCGCTTTCATAAAAAAAGAAAAGAATGTCACGAAAATTCGTCCATTAGTTAGAGTAGACACATTGATAGATTAACTAACTAGTTTACACTGACATTCCATCAACTCTGGTCATTGAAACCAAGAACACAGACATACATACAAACGAAAAGCCCTTTCCCGGTGGAAATTAAGACAGAAGATGCTATGCAGCCTTCGATCTAAGGGCTTCTGTGATGCAAAGGCTACTGTTAAGCAAGGGCTTCTGTGATGCAAGGACTTGTGTGATGCAAGGGCTTCTGTGATGCAAGGATTTGTGTGATGCAAGGGCTTCTGTGATGCAAGGACTTGTGTGATGCAAGGGCTTCTGTGATGTAAGGACTTCTGTAATACAAGGGCATCTGAGATGCAAGGGCTTCTTTGACGCAAGGGCTTATGTGATGCAAGGACTTATGTAATCCAAGGGCTTCTGTGATACAAAGGCTCATGTGAAGAAAGAGAACCTGTGATGCAAGGGCTTCTGTGATCCAAGGACATCTGTGATGCAAGGGCACCTGAGATGTAAGGGCTTCTATGATCCAAGGGCTTCTGTGATTCATGGGCATCTGTGATGCAAGGCCATCTGTGATGCAAGAGCATCTGTGATGCAAGGGCATCTGTGATTCAAGGGCATCTGTGATACAAGAGCTTCTGTAATACAAGGGCATCTGTGATGCAAGGGTATAAGTGATAAAAGGGCTTCTGTTATGTAAGAACTTCTTTAAAACAAGGGCATCTGTGATACAAGGGCTTCTGTAGTGTAAGGGAATCTGTGATGCAAGGGCATCTGTGATTCAAGGGCATCTGTGATACAAGGGCTTCTGTGATGCAAAGGCATCTGTGGTACAAGGGCTTCTGTGATGTAAGGATTTCTGTAATACAAAGGCATCTGTGATGCAAGAGCAACTGTGATCCAAGGGCTTAAGTGATCGAAGGGCTTTTGTAATGCAAGGGCTTCTGTGATCCAAGGGCATCTGTGATGCAAGTTCTTATATGATGCAAGGGCTTCTATAATCCAAGGGCTTATATGATGCAAGGGCGTATGTGATCCAAGGGCTTCTGTGATGCAAGGGCTCGTGTGAAGCAAGGGCATCTTTGTGCAAGGGCTTCTATTATCCAAGGGCATCTTATTATTATTATTATTATTATTATTATTATTACTATCCAAGCTACAACCCTAATTGGAAAAGCAAGATGCTATAAGCCCGAGGGCTCCAATAGGGAAAATTAGCCCAGTGAGGAAAGGAAATAAGGAAATAAATAACTGAAGAGAACAAATTAACAATAAATCATTCTAAAAAAAAGTAGTGTCAAAAGAGATATGTCATATATAAACTATTAACAACGTCAAAAACAAATATGTCATATATAAACTATAAAAAGACTCATGTCCGCCTGGTCAACAAAAGAGCATTTGCTCCAACTTTGAACTTTTGAAGTTCTACTGATTCAACAACCCGATTAGGAAGATCATTCCACAACTTGGAAACAGCTGGAAAAAAACTTCTAGAGTACTGCGTAGTATTGAGTCTTATGATGGAGAAGGCCTGGCTGTTAGAATTAACTGCCTGCCTAGTATTACGAACAGGATAGAATTGTCCAGGGAGATCTGAATGTAAAGGATGGTCAGAGTTATGAAAAATCTTATGCAACATACATAATGAACTAATTGAACGACGGTGCCAGAGATTAATATCTAGATCAGGAATAAGAAATTTAATAGACCGTAAGTTTCTGTCAAACAAATTAAGATGAGAATCAGCAGCTGAAGACCAGACAGGAGAACAATACTCAAGACAAGGTAGAATGAAAGAATTAAAACACTTCTTCAGAATAGATTGATCACCGAATATCTTAAAAGACTATCTCAATAAGCCTATTTTTTGTGCAATTGAAGAAGACACAGACCTTATATGTTTCTCAAAAGTAAATTTACTGTCGAGAATCACACCTAAAATTTTGAAGTCATACATATTTAAAGAAACATTATCAATACTGAGATCCGGATGTTGAGGAGCCACCGTCCTTGACCTACTTACAATCATACTTTGAGTTTTGTTAGTATTCAACTTCATACCCCATAATTTGCACCATGCACTAATTTTAGCTAAATCTCTATTAAGGGATTCACCAACCCCAGATCTACATTCAGGGGATGGAATTGATGCAAAGAGAGTAGCATCATCTGCATATGCAACAAGCTTGTTTTCTAGGCCAAACCACATGTCATGTGTATATAGTATGAAAAGTAATGGGCCAAGAACACTACCCTGTGGAACACCGGATATCACATACCTATAATCACTATGGTGCCCATCAACAACAACTCTTTTGAGATCTATTACTTAAAAAATCAATAATAATGCTAAGAAACGACCCACCCACTCCCAACTGTTTCAGTTTGAAAACAAGGGCCTCATGATTAACACGGTCAAAGGCAGCACTAAAATCAAGGCCAATCATACGAACTTCCCGACCACAATCAAGGGATTTCTGTACAGCATTGGAGATTGTGAGAAGGGCATCACATGCTGCAAAGCCTTTACGAAAACCAAATTGCAAACTAGGGAGTAGATGATTACCTTCAGCAAACCTATTAAGACGTTTTGCCAGAAGACGTTCAAAAACTTTAGATAATATGAGAGTTATGGAAATTGGGCGGTAATCAGTGGGATTTGAGCTACCACAAACACATTTACATAGAGGAGTAACATTACCAATTCTCCAACTAGTGCTAAAAGCTCCTCTTCTTGCTAACTTCGCAAAATAACAGATAACTTTGGAGCTAAGAAATCTGCTGTCTTTATAAAAAACAAAGGAAAAATACCATTTGGGTCTACACCTCCATAAGCATCAAGGTCCACCAACAGAGCTTTAATCTCACGAGATCGAAAAGCTAAACTAGTTAGTTTAGCCTCAGGAAAACCGGAATGAGGAAGTTCAAGTTTTTCATTACTCGGTTTACTGTCAAAAACATCAGCCAAAAGGGTTGCCTTTTTCTTTGGACAGTGAGTGACTGAGCCATCTGGTTTAAGTAAAGGAGGAACTGTTGCATCTACACCAAAGAGTGCAGATTTAAGGGTAGACCACCATTTATGTTCCTGAGTTGTACCAGAAAGTGTTTCTTTTATGGTTAAATTGTACTCCTTTTCAGTTGAGGCATAAACTCTCTGAGCAAAAGCTCGAAGCTGAGTATAGTTGTTCCAGGTCAAATCCGATCAGTTACCCTTCCAAAGATGATAGGCCTCCTGTTTCTCCAAATAAGCACGTCTACAATCATCATTGAACTACGGTTTGTCCTTCATTCGGTACCTTAGCACACGAGAAGGGATACGCCTATCAATTATGTTGACTAGATTCTCATTCAAAGGTACAACAGGATCTACACTATTATATAATTGTGACCAATTCAAGTACAAAAGATCATGTAAAATTCCATTCCAGTCTGCTTGGGATTTCATATAAATTTTACAGGAATATGATATATCAGGGACAGGCAGCTCAGTCTTCACTAATAATGAAATCAAGGCATGATCAGAAGTCCCGACTGGAGAACCAAGCTGACTAGTTATAACGCCATGGGAGTCAGTGTATACGAGGTCCAAGCAATTACCAGACCTGTGAGTAGCTTCATTTATGATTTGCTCACAGCCTGATTCAGAGGCAAAGTCTAAGCTCTTAAGCCATGGCGATCGGTAGGAGAGATAGAACTTAACCACTCCCTATGGTGAGCATTAAAATCACCAACAAAGACAAAAGAAGCCTTTCTATCATCTTCTTGTATCTTAGCCATAATGGTAAGAAGACAATCGAAGATAGAATCATCCATGTCTGGATTCCGGTAGATCGAACACAAATAAAAGTTGTTATGCCTGCCACAAACTTTTATTACCTGAATCTCATGACATCCACATTGATAGCAGGACTTATGAGAAGCAGGGTACTCGGTCCTAATATACACCGCCATTCCCCTGGCCCTAGGAATGGCATCACGTTTCAGCATTATTGGCTTCTTAAAACCAGTTATAAGAAAATCAGATGAGTGCCTCATATTAGAAACCAAAGTTTCTGAGCACAAGAGAATATCATACTGTCTGGACGCAACTGTAAGGTCTTGGATATTTGCATGATGACCACGAATATTGCAATACAGAAGACGACATTGACGAAATCTAGGACGTACTGGTCCCGGATTTCGCTCAATGTCTCCAGACAGCATAAGAATTAATAGAAATAAAAAAGAGACATCATACTTAAAAACTAGATTAACAAGAATTATAACAAAAACAATACGTACAGAATTATAAACAAAGTGATTGATGATACCCATAGACTATAGTAAAAAGTCGGAAAAACTGGTCAACATGGAGGAGCTGATACACCATGCAAGGCTAAATACCCTCCAGGATAGCCACTTCAACTGAAGGGAGGACAGTAAGGATGGTTTTGAGAAGAATAATAATCAGAAAAGGAAAAGACAACCTCTTGATAAACCACCCGGCATCCATGACCCTTCTATTAAGCCTGCCCAACACACCATTTCAAAAAAACAAGAGGAAGAAAAAAAAAAAGAAAAAAATATAAGATAGAATAGTGTGCCTTGGTGTACCCTCAAGCAAGAGAACTCCAACCCAAGACAGTGGAAGACCATGGTACAGAGGCTATGGCACAACCCAAGACAAGAGAACAGTGGTTTAATTTTGGAGTGTCCTTCTCCTAGAAGAGCTGCTTACCACAACTAAAGAGTCTCTTCTACCCTTACCAAGAGGAAAGTACACTGAACAAATTGCAGTAAAGTAATTAACCCCTTGGGTGAAGAAGTGTTAAGTATGTCATTGTTGTCAGGTGTATGAGGAAAGACGAGAATATGTAAAGAATAGGCCAAACTATTCTGTGTAAGTGTAGGCAAGGAAAAAATAAGCCGTGACCAGAGAGAGGGATCCAATGCATTACTGTCTGGCCAGTCAAAGGATCCAATACCTCTCTAGTGGTAGTATCTCAACGGAAAGAATGGAAAATGGCTGTCTGCTAAAGAAGGTGATGAATGCAAGAGTTGATGGGAGAAGTACAAGAGGAAGGCCAAGGTTTGGGTGGATGGATGGAGTGAAGAAAGCTCTGGGTGATAGGAGGATAGATGTGAGAGAGGCAAGAGAGCATGCTAGAAATAGGAATGAATGGCAGGCGATTGTGACGCAGTTCCGGTAGGCCCTGCTGCTGCCTCCGATGCCTTAGATGACCGCGGAGATAGCAGCAGTAGGGGATTCAGCATTATGAAGCTTCATCTGTGGTGGATAATGTGGGAGGGTGGGCTGTGGCACCCTAGCAGTACCAGCTGAACTCGGTTGAGTCCCTTGTTAGGCTGGAGGAACGTAGAGAGTAGACGTCCACTTTTTTGTTTTGTTTCATTTGTTGATGTCGGCTACCCCCTAAAATTGGTGGAAGTGCCTTGGGGTATGTATATATATATATATATATATATATATATATATATATATATATATATATACCTACACACATAAATATATATATATATATATATGTTATATATGTATATATATATATATATACATATACATATATATACATATACATACATATATATATATATATATATATATATATATATATATATATAATGTGT
>NC_090753.1:53974976-53982476 GCF_036898095.1 Palaemon carinicauda
TAACTTTAATTATCCCAACCGTTGTGCTGTGTCTAATAGTCTTCATTCAACTTTACTGGATTCCAGATAATAATTTTTTTAGTATCCTGGTGCTTGGATAGTCCATTATTGTTGTGAAAAAATTCTTGGCATGTATGACAGGAATATATGACGGTAAAATTATTTCATGAGGTGATTCCATTGATACTGAATAACAGTTGATCAATCATTCTCACAGAACTTGTGAAATATATAGATACTGAAAAGAAGTTGCTACTGAAGACCACGATGTTTGACTGGATGTATTATATGTAGGGAATGTGTTTTTTACAAGCTCGTACACTGTAATGCTATTGCTTTTTTTATCTCTTGCTCTCTCCCGCACTGATAATAGACAAACGTGTTTAAGCTCCCCATCGCATGTTTTACATGTTTAAATATTTGGGCTATTGTTGCCCTAAACTGTTTGTATATAAGCTTTTTATCTTGTTTAATATGGTCAATAACATTCACCTCCCCTCTATGTTAGTACCAAGAAGCTACCTAATAATAACTGGTGACTGCCACAGAACCAGCTCTACACTGCCTTTTCACCCAAAGTGGCACCCAACCCTTTTTACGATGCCGCCCACAGACCCTGACCCTTTCATTGCTGCATCGATGAAGCTAAAACCCTTCACCAGCAAAGAAGCGTTCGCCTGGTTCCAGCACACCAAAGTTCAGTTTCATATCAAGGGCGTGACTCACTCAAGCAGAAAAGTAGAGTATGTCCTCGCGGAGATCACCGAGGAATCTTTCCCTGAAATCTCCGATTGGCTTTGTGACCAAGGGGAAAAACCCAATAGCATATCATGCTCTCAAAACATACCTCTTAGAGCAGTATTCACCATTTCAAGCCGTCCATATAGCCATTTTTTTTAGTTCTTTCAACACCCATTTGGGGGCTTTGCTCGACCTCTGGGAAATAACCAATATCCCTCGCCTGCATCTACCCCTGACGGTTCTCCTCGGAAATTGAATCTAATTAGAGTCCTTTGGGCACGAGGCCTACCTTTACCTAAGCATGCCACCATCCTTGATGTTGATACTTGCCCATGAAGGACCCGATGACCAAAGTTGACGCCCTTATGGACAGCCACTTCACCGCCTTCAAGATTTCCATAAACGCCTCCACTCCCAATGAAGATGACAACTATTCTACATCAACCAGAGCTGACGTGAAAGCGGTAATACACAGATGCCCAGCCCTACCTACTGCACAACTGCTGAAGAAAAAGTTCATTTGGCATGGCATAACTATAGATGCTATGGATTGGGTCCAGGCCTGTACTTCATGCCAAACTTGTATAGTACATCGACAAATAGATTCAGGAGTGGACACCTTTCCTCAAATTCAGCATCGCATTGCCCATATTCACGTTAACGTACTGGGTCCCTTACTCACATCATAAGGACACCATTAACTGTTTACCATCATTGACCGCTCCACTCGTTGGCCTGAAGCCATCCCCATGTAAACTGCAACGTCTGCCTCATGTAGAGCTGTCTTACTCTCAGGGCGAAGAGCAAGATTTGGTATCCCCGAGCATATTACTTCTGACAGGGGTACCCCTTTCACCTCTTAATTATGAACATCATTAATGAATCTCCCGGGCATCACCTTACATCAGAAAACCGCCTACAACCCTGCATCCAACGGAATGGTTGAACGTGTTCCTTGCACCTTCAAAGCAGCTTTAATGTCCCACTACAATAACTCCAACTAGTTTATCCAGCTTCCCATGATCCTCTTGGGATTAAGGCCCGCTCTTAAGAACCACCTGGATGTTTCGGCAGTCTTCCTAGAGTAGAGCGCCCTATTTCAAAGGTAATCTCTTTTAGGTAGTAGGTTGGGCAGGCCACCAGCCATCCGTTGAGATAATACTGCTAGAGAGTTATGGGGTCTTTTGACTGGCCAGATAGTACTACATTGGACCCTGCTCTCTGATTACGGTTAATTTTCCCTTTGCCTACACACATACGCACACACACACATACACACAAACACACACACACCGAATAGTCTGGCATATTCTTTACATATTCTCCTCTGTCCTCATATACTTGACAACACTGAGATTACCAAACGATTCTTCTTCTCTCAAGGGGTTAACAACTGCACTGTAATTTTTCAGTGGCTACTTTCCTCTTGGTAAGGGTAGAAGAGACTCTTTAGCTATGGTAAGCAGCTCTTCTATGAAAAGGATACTCCAAAATCAAACTATTGTTCTCTAGCCTTGGGTAGTACCATAGCCTTTCTACCATGGTCTTCCACTGTCTTGGATTAGAGCTCTCTTGCTTGAGGGTACAATCAGGCACACATTTTGTCCCATTTCTTCCTCTTGTTTTGCTAAAAGTTTTTATAGTTTATATTGGAGATATTTATTTTAATGTTGTTACTCTTGAGATATTTTATTTTTCCTTGTTTCCTTTCCTAACTGGGCTATTTTCCTTGTTGGAGCCCCTTGGCTTATAGCATTCTGCTTATCCAAGTAGGATTGTGACTCAGCAAGTAATAATAAAATAATAATAATAATAATAATAATAATAACAATAATAATAATAATAATAATAATAATAATAATAATAATAATAATAATAATAATAATAATAAGAGGGAGCCTTATATCACACAAATTTCGTATACGCTCTTAGACTGAAATGCTATTCCTTTTCATCTTTTTATCTCCCGCTCTTTCCCACACTGATAATAGAAAAACCTTCTTGAACTTGCCATATTTCACAGTTTAAATTTTTGTGCCATTATTGCCCTCAACTGTTTGTATATAAGCTTGTTATCTTGTTGAATCAAGTCAATTACATTCAACTCGCCACTCTGATAATACCCAACAGCTACCTCGCAACTGTAAAATGATTGACTGGTAGAAGAGAGGAAGAAAGGAGTGGGAGAGGTTTTAACTTATGATGTGATTAGAATGTGTAATGATTGGCTGGTAAAATAGAGGAATGAGAGAGGTTTAACTTTTAACATTTAAATAGAATGTACAACGATTGGCTTGTAACAAGATTGTATAAAGCTGTAGAATAATTCCATCGTGGATAATGAACTATGAATAACTACCCATACTAAAACAGACTTTTGATATATCGTAGAATATAAGATTATATCCTGGAAGCGTTGTAAACGTTATAGGTGCTGTCTGAGCCTTTTAGTGCTTTAAGAATGAACAGGTATTCTAAACCTTCTAACATGAAGTTTTAATTGTGCTTAGCAGCCAATGTAGACTTTTTTACGACCAAGTTTTTAAAGATTTAAAAGGTTTAAAGGCCGCTCATGAATGGCAGTGGCAAGGGACAGTGACATTGCCCTATCAACCAGGACAATACTCTAGATACTGACCATATATACATATGATCAGCACCCAAGATCCCTCACAACCTACGCTAGGATCAAGGAGGGCCAGGCAATAGCTGCTGATGACTCAGCAGATGGACCTATAGGCTTCCCCAAACCACATATCCTTAGCTCACAAGGATGGTGAGGTTGCGGCGACCAAAGAAACTTACTAGTTTGAGCTGGGACTCGAACACCAGTTTGGCGTTCAGCATGTTGGGAACGTTACCATATCGGCCACCATTATAAATATTCTAGTAAGGCCATATTCCATTAGGCTTACTTGACATACTGGGCCTTCTCAAAATGGAATTCTTAATGTTTTCTTTTTGTATATAGCCAGCATCTTAAGTCCCCTATTTATAGACCCTTTTAGTAGGCCGTTTAAACATCCTCTTGGGGCCCCTGAAGTCATTTTATACCACAACCTAAATAAATTTATTTTGACCTAGACTTAGTATGAGTTCGAAATGTAAACAACACAATTTTTAAAAAAAATAAATCATTTTTTATTCAGAAGATTAGACGAATAAACATGTAACCCACAAATGCCTTAAATGATTCTGTTTCATTAATTAAAAGCGAATCAACATAAGTATTCTTTACCTGTTTTTTTAAAAACTTGAAGGAAACACGAATTTACAAATGGAACCTCGTTGGGACCCAGTAAAGAAATTCTAAAGTAACAAAAGAAGAGAGAGAGAGAGATAGAGAGAGAGAGAGAGAGAGAGAGAGAGAGAGAGAGAGAGAGAGAGAGAGAGAGAGAGAGAGAGAGAGAGAGAGAGAGAGAGGCTTTGACCTGGGGGGAAATTCCATATTCAAGAGCACCGTGTTTTCTTCCACTAAAAAGAGACTTCCGGCAGAAAAATATATTTGAAAACGCCGTGCTTCTGGACATGTGAAAATGTCATTTTTTATATCTTTAAGCTTTTTCTTGTTTTATAAATCTGATTATTCGAAAATGAAACTAAAGTTAAATTCTTTAGATACCTTATTACCTAAATCTAGCTTAATACTACATCCAAATAAAAGATTTAATGAAGGCTAATGTTGCTGTTGTTATTGTTGTTGTTGCTATCACTAGACAGTTGGAAAAGCAGGATGAAGTAAGCCTAAGCGGCCCAACAGGGAAAAATAGCTCATTTTAGGGTTGTTGTAGCCTGATTAGTAACGTCCATGCCTGGTGTTTGCGAGTCCAGGGTTTGAGTACTGCTCAAACTCGTTAGTCTCTTTAATGTCTGCAACCTCTCTACCCTTATGAACTAAGGATAGGGTGTTTGGGGAAGCCTATTGCTCTATCTGCTGAGTCATCAGCAGCCATTCCCTGGCCCTCCCAGGTCCTAGCTTGGGTGGAGAGGGGGCTTGAGCGTTGATCATATGATATATGGTCAGTCTCAAGGGTATTGTCCTGCTTAATAGGGCAAGGTTTCTGCCCCTAGCCTCTGCCATTCATGAGCGGTATTTAAACCTTTAAGGATAGAAATATGGAAAAATGAATAATGAATAGAGAATGTAAGAACGGTAAAATACATCTGTCATATGTAAACTATGAGAGACTTATGTCAACCTGCTCAACATAAAAACATTTGCCGAAAGTTTGGACTTTTTAAATTTGTTTAACTGTAGTTTTTTATAACAAATAATGTTTATAGCAAATCTCATCGTTTGAGTGCTTCTTGAAAATATCTCGTCAAATTATTAATGATTTCTAAGTTTAATTATCATTATGTTACATTAATTAAAGAAGCTATAGTAAAGTTTCCCTTTTAATTTTGGCTTTATTTTCATTTATTTTTTGTAAAACTGAGACAACATATGGGGTAACCTTGAAAAGCAATCTAGTCTCATCTTCATTATCATCATCATCATCACCATTATCATCATCTCCTCCTCCTACGTATATTGACGCAAAGGGCCTCGGTTAGATTTCGTCAGTCGTCTCTATCTTGAGCTTTTAAATCAATACTTCTCCATTCATCATCTTCTACTTCTAGTCTCACAATCATTGTATAATTGTTATACGTAAATCTCTCAGGGACGTCACACTATTCTCCTCCACATCTAACAAACACACCATTAACGTCTATATAACAAAGAAGAAACATTCACCTGTACAGTATATTATAGTACACAACAATATTCACATCTTCCCACTTCTTAACAAACACTTATGCAAAGCAAAAAAATATTAACACCTATTTAACAAACACTACATCATACACTTCTGCAATGAAAAAAAAAAAAAAAGGAAGCAAAAATATTACCCTCAATTGCCATACGCCACGCAATACATTTCTATTAAACAAACACAAAATTCCCATCAATTGAACAAACAAAATACTCTACACTTTTACCATAAAAAAAAATATTCATCACTATTTAACATACGCAACACCATACACCTACAATCAATATACGCAACCACCAGTTCACTTTTATGAAACGAACACAATATCCACCTCTATTTTAACAAGCGCAAAAACCATACACCTCTAACAAAAACAAGACCATACACTCCTACCAAACAAACACAATATTGACTTCTATTACCAAACGACACCCTATTCCCCTTCTATCTCCTTGCACAGTTCAAGGCCCTCCCAGCCCATCAAGACACTCGTCAACCTCTGCAACAGCCAATTGACCTTTCCCACTGATGTGCAATTTGGACTCGGCTATATCAAGTTCCTCTTTGGTTAACAGAAGCAATCGGACCCGAATATTGCCAAGATTTCGCCACCTCCATTGCCTCTGGAGGTATATTTCGGATCCCTTGTCTGTCTGTTTTACTGTCTATGTGTCTGACTGGTTTTACATATTTGCGTGAAAATCATAAATTTATTTTATTTTCGAAATGCTTTGCAATCGATTCACTCGTCAGGATTGTCATGAAGTTGTAGAGTGAATGGTTTTAATATTAATTTTTAATGAGAACATCTTCATTATATTGTTATCTTGATATATACCCAATTAAAGAAGAATTATGAATGCTATGGACTATTTTATCCTTAATCATACGACGTTTCGTTATTTAATGTTCTTTGTGTATTATTTTTTTCAAATATTGTAAATGTTTCAGGCCACCTTCTTTTTTACATTCGATTAGAACATGCAACATTTGCTGGCCAATTTAATTTTTATTACATATGTCATTATAAGTGTTATAATGATAAAACACCGAATTTAGTCACAGGTTTTCAGAGAGTTATTAATTCACTCACAAATCGAATATAATCACATTTCATGTATATTGTTCATAAAAGCATTCTAAACTTAAATAGTGAGATTGAATTAATATTTGATTTAAATCTAGGTTTCTTGTATTTTTATTTTCTCTAGCCTCGGTGATGATACTGGATTTCCAAATCGTTGGTTTTGTGTCCATAAAGAGGCAATAGGATTCTATTGTAACATGAAATTTAATAGTTTAATACCGCAACGCAAAGACCCCTCCATTATTTGTTTAGAATCTTTCCTCATCAATAGCCAGTAAAGCTTTTTGCCTCTCTCATGCTTCTCTTCCTAAAATGCTAAAGAAAACAAAAAACTTCCATTCCCCCACAAGAGAATTTGCTTCGGCTGAAAGACTTAATAAAGAAATATAGGAAGCAGTTTTCAATAAAGGATATAATCCGATTCTTCAAATAAATATGGTTCGACCCTTTTCTAAATCGGAAAGAATTAGCTTAATCCTTTCGTTTGAATGTGAATATTTATAATAAGACTATGCAGTATTTCCTTGGTCGTCTTTATTCCAATATAAATTGGAAAATGTATTTGTGAGTTCTTTATTTTCTTTACTACATCGACAGAAAGTAATAAATATCTTTTCTAAGAAGCTAATAGAGTAACAAGTGGAATATCTCCTCTCTCTCTCTCTCTCTCATCTCTCTCTCTCTCTCTCTCTCCTCTCTCTCTCTCTCTCTCTCTTTCAGGCACGCTTACACACAGAAACATCTACATGCAGAGGTAGAAGCAGATACAGACATATTATATATACATAATGTGTATATATATATATATATATATATATATATATATATATATATATATATATATATATATATTATAGATGATAGAAAAACCAGAAATTTATGACTGAAAATGAATATGAGTAGAATTAGGAT
>NC_090753.1:53987476-53989976 GCF_036898095.1 Palaemon carinicauda
AGTCCCAAACCAGATACAAGATCCATTATCGAGAGGTGGCAATTCTCTTCTCCGATAACATTTCAGGAAGAAGAAGAGGCAGAAGAAGAAGAACGAATAAGAAAGAGAAGAAGAAGGCGTATCAGATCATTATTGGTAAAATAGTCGCCGAGTCACAATGTCAAAGTCTATTTTTTTCTCTCGTCTTTTTTATGCCAATAGATTGGCGCCATTACAGAGCAACGAGTGAGAGACAAGAAGCAGAAATATCAAACAGTCTTATTACCAAAACGGAATCTTATCTTGCGTCAATAAAAGTACGTTAAGACGAAACGCAATTTATGGATAACAGAAATTGATGTTCTATTGTAAAAACCATTTGAAATTTCTGCGCCATTCGGGGAATGAAACGGAACAGATTTTCATATCGTGATTGTACCATTTGGGTGAATATCGTGCCGGGGTACTGTAAGCACTGGGCATAACTATCTATCGATGTTTGCGTTTATGGACTTACATTAAGGATTTTGGGTCATATGGCAGGGTGTTAGAACGGGGGGGGGGGGGGGGGGGGGGGGGTGGCATTCAGCGATTGGATGCAACTAGGGAAAATTCTGTCATATAAAGTTAAAATTAAGAGGGCCGAAATCCTTCTTCATATAAAATTCAGTGACGGAAAAAGATTATTACCCCTGAATTCTGAGATTTGAATAAAAATAATTTTTTCAGAGGAAATTAGAATAATATCTTTATTTTCATCACTAATTCATTGAACATTATTATTATTATTATTATTATTATTATTGTTGTTGTTATTACTTTGTAAGCTACAACCCTTGTTGGAAAAGTAGGATGCTATAAGTCCAGGGGCTCCAACAGGGAAAGTAGCTCAGTGAGGAAAGGAAACATGGAAAAATAAAATATTTTAGGAACAGTAACAACGTAAAAATAAATATTTTCTATATAAAGTATAACTTTAACAAAACAATAGAAATAAGAGAGAATAAGAAAGAACAGTAATTAGATGAAAAGATTATATCTGTAAATCATAAAATCATCGGTACCATTAATCCTTTGCTGACCCCAACCGTGGAAACATCAATGTCAGAATCGTGGATTTTTGGCCCGGAGCAAAATCGAGGGCGCCCCACAGAGGAATATTTTCTGCACTTCAGTACGGCCAAATTATAATAGATAAGAACTTATGGTTTATTGCATTATGTCAAAGAATGATTGAACATTTTCATAATATAATAAAAATATCTTTGAAATGCCCTAAAACTCCCTGGTGATCCGTTGATGCATTTTGGAGTCATCCGTTCATATAACCGTAACGGTTCCGATCAGTAGATACTTATTTCGCAGATATATCCACTAAAATCGAGAAGTCATCTGACAAAAGCAAGATTTGCATCCGAGTGAGGCCCATAATAGTGTAAGGGTGTCTCTGTTTTTCTGCATATTTTTGTTATTGCTCTCCCCTCGCACTGATAACTTGTTTCTGCCTGTATGTGCTTGTATTAATCTACTTAAATGTTTGTGACCTTCTTCCACGGAAACTTGAATAAAAGCTCGCTGTTTGTTAAAATAAAGTTATTTGCAATTACCCCGTCTGTCAGTTACCACCTAGCTGGTGCATACGCACATTGGTGACTCCAGAGTGACCGGCTTGGTGCATACGCACAGTAGAAAACGTCTATAGAAAGTGGATAGTTTCAACACTTGTACAATACTGGTAAAATACAGGTAAAGTAAACATTCAGTACCTTGCTTGCTTTCACTGAACTTAGTAAGTGTTTGCAGTTGTCAACCCCAAATATTTTTCTCTGGTGTACTGACAGTGTTAGGAGAGTGCTCGTGCATTTTGTATGCCAATAAAGCATTACATATAGTGTTGAATAGTGTTGAGGGTTTGCAAGGCAAAAAGTGTCCGAAATCTAATCAACTTTCCATTGCAATCTTCATTGTTTTCTAATCGTTACTCATTACCTCGGTCAACGAAGTTGGAAGGAGGTTATGCTTCCGACCCTATTTGTGTGCTTCTTTGTGTGTGTGTTTTTCATTACGAACAGCTTCCTGGCCACAATTCTAATCGCAGAGTAATGAAACTTGCAGGGATTAACTATTATGTAATTATATGGAAAAGATTAAATCATAAGTTTGGACATCGTTGTCACAGACTTCAATCTTGGTTCATATTTGAGTGTATGAAAATCCACGCCAATTAATACACGTGCTTAAGGTCAAAAGTCAAGGTCAAGATCGAGCAAAAGGTCGAGAAAATAACCTGCCGCGGTGGAGGGTCCAGGGTCTACTGAGTACTTTCTAGATCTTTTCATTGAAACTGCTGGATTCCTACCTAAGCCCCCTTAGTACATGGTTGCTGAATGGCATCACAGGCCCAAACGCCGTGTTGTTTAGCCCAAAGTTATAAATACATTTCAAGCTAATATATATATATATAATATATATATATATATATATATATATATATATATGTATATGTATATGTATAGTATAT
>NC_090753.1:54011116-54016116 GCF_036898095.1 Palaemon carinicauda
GCCCTTCCAGATCTTTTCATTATAACTGCAGGATTCCTACTAACCTCCAGTTGTACTTGTTTGTTGAATGGCATCACAGGCCCCAACGCCGTGCTGTTTAGCCCAAAGATGTAAATACTTTTCAATCTAATCCCTGTAATTCGTACATGTAATTGTAATTGAATAAATGATTAAGTAATTGATTATTTGTGATGATTTCTAAAGATTTTAATGTTTAAAAAAGGAAAGATTTTTTAATTATATTGAAAATATAATTGATTGCTGTGTAGATACGAGAGTGAATAATTGTATTTTAATTCACATTTTTATTTGTTAGAGAATATTTTTCACATTAAAGCCTTCCATTTGAATTACGTAAATGCGCGTGAACATCAAGAACACAGCTTTCCCCAGAATGACATTCCTGAAAACTTTTCTCTTCATCTCAACCAAAGGAAATCATCATAATGCTGTCTCTATTCAGTTGTGAAAAGTTGCGGTAATAATATGCGAAAAACGTATAGATATTTTTTTAATGCATTTTTAAAATATGAGAGTTATGCTTGAGGATTTTATTTTATGTGAAAAATGTGTAGAAATGACTGATCTGTCATGGTGCAGTGATGGTGTTGATTTAAATGAGCTTGGATTTATAACAAAAGGTAATTCTTTTTTTTCTTTTTTACTTTTAGAAATTACCATGTGTGTTAACCTACTTACATTAAAGTTACATAGCGTAACTAACTAAAGATAGAACCAAACTGAGAATTGCATATATATATATTTACAGTATATATATATATATATATATGTATATATATATATATATATATATATATATATATATATGTATATATATATATATATATATATATATATATATATATATATATATACATATATATATATATATATATATATATATATATGTATTAGATTGAAATGTATTTATAAGTTTGGGCTGAGCAACACGGCGTTGGGGCCTGTGATGCCATTCAGCAACCAAGTACTAAGGAGGCTTAGTAGGAATCCAGCAGTTACAATGAAAAGATCTAGAAGGGCACTCAGTAGACCCCGGACCTCCGCCGCAGCAGGTTATTTCTCGACCTTTTGCTCGATCTTGACCTTGACTTTTGACCTTAGCACATGTATTAATTGGCGTGGATTTTCATACACTCAAATATGAACCAAGATTGAAGTCTGTGACAACGATGTCCAAACTTATGGTTTAATCATTTCCATATAATTACATAATAGTTAATCCCTGCAAGTTTCATTACTCTGCGATTAGAATTGTGGCTAGGAAGCTGTTCGTAATGAAAAACACACACACAAACAAGCACACAAATATGGTCGAAAACATAACCTCCTTCCAACTTCGTTGACGGAGGTAATGAGTAACGATTAGAAAACAATGAAGATTGCAATGGAAAGTTGAATAGATTTCGGACACTTTTTGCCTTGCAAACTCCCAACATTATTCAACACTATATGTAATGCTTTATTGGCATACAAAATGCACGAGCACTCTCCGAACACCGTCAGTACACCAGAGAAAAATATTTGGGTTGACAACTGCAAACATGTACTAAATTCACAGAAAGGAAGCAAGGTACTGAATGTTTACTTTACCTGTATTGTACAAGTGCTGAAACTATCCACTTTCTATAGACGTTTTCTACTGTGCATATGCACCAAGCCGGTCACTCTGGAGTCACCAATGTGCGTATGCACCAGTTAAGTGGTAACTGAGAGACGGAGTAATTGCAACTAACTTTATTTCAACAAACGGCGAGCTTTTATACAACAGTTTCCGTGAAAGGTCACAAAAATTTAAGTAGATTAATACAAGCACATACAGGCAGAAACAAGTTATCAGTGCGAGGGGAGAGCGATAACAACAATATGCAGAAAACAGAGATACCCTTACAGTTTACGAGTGTGTGATACACGTGCGGTACACTATTATGGGCCTCACTCGGATGCAAATCTCACTTTTGTCAGATGACTTCTCAATTTTTAGAGGATATATCTGCGAAATAAGTATATTTTGCTATATTATGAAAATGATCAATCATTCTTTGACATAATGCATTAAACCATAAGCTCATAGCTATTATAATTTGGCCGTGCTAAAGTGCAGAAAATATTCCTATGTTGGTTAGTCAATTTTGCTCCCGGCCAAATTCCATGAGCCTGACATGGATGTTTCCACGGCCGGGGTCACCAAAGGGTTAATGGTACCGATAATTTTATGATTTACAGATATGGTCTTTTCATCTAATTACTGTTCAATGAATTAGGGATGAAAATAGATATTACTATAATTTCTTTTGAAAAAACCATTTTATTTAAATCTCAGAATTCTGGGAAATAATCTTATTTCGTCTCTGAATTTTATATGAAAAAGGATTTTGGCCTCTTGATTTTTACTTTATATCACAGAGTTTTCCCTAATTTCATCCAATCATTGAATGACCTTTCCTGGTCCAGCACCCTGCCATATGGCCCAAAATCCTTAAAGCAAGTCCATAAACGCAATCACCGATAGATAGTTATGTCCCAGTGCTTACAGTACCCCGGCACGATGTTCACCCAATGGTACAATCTCGATATTGAAAATCTGTTCCGTTTCATTCCCCGAATGGCGCAGAAATTCCAAATGGTTTTACAATAGAACATTAAATTTGTGTTATCCATAAATTGCTTTTTGTCTTAACTTTTATTGACGCAAGATAAGATTCCGTTTTGATAATGAGACTGTTTGAGATTTCTGCTTTTTGTCTCTCACTCGTTGCTCTGTAATGGTGCCAATCTATTGGCATAAAAAGACTTTTACATCGTGACTCTGCGACTATTTTACCAATAATGATCTGATACGCCTTAGTTCTTCTGCTCTTTCTTCTTCTCTTTCTTCTTCTTCTGCCTCTGCTTCTTCCCGAAATGTTATCGGAGAAGAGAATAGCCACCTGTCGATAATGGATCTTGTATCTGGTTTGGGACAAAATATTGGACGCATTTGGCAGTAAAGGCAACAATGCTCTTTCTCAATTTCATGTCTGGTCTTCGAAAAGGAACTTCTAAAGGTTTAAAGGCCGCTCATGAATGGCAGAGGCAAGAGACAGTGACATTGCCCAAGAGAATGACCATATTACATATGATCAGTGCTCAAGCCCCCTCTCCAAACAAGCTAGGACCAAGGAGGGCCAGATAATGGGTGCTGATGACTCAGCAGATAGACCTTTTGGCTCCCCTAAACCTCCCTTCATTAGCCCACAAGGATGGTGAGGTTGTAGCAACCAAAGGAACTAACGAGCTTGAGTGGGACTCGAACCCACGTCTGGCAATCGCCAGGCACGGATGCTAGAACAATACCTTTGTACTATTCTTTATCCTGTAAACGTTTTAGCCCCTGCAAATGGATAAGAAACCTTTGCATTATTTCATTTAGTAGTAAAGGTAAAGGTTAAAGGTGTCATTTCCAATTTCATCAGAATAGATTTTCACCAGAACGCCAGCCCAGCAAGCCCAACTCCCAACTGTGGGGCCCAAGCACAGCAGTGGCCTCCCCAGTAAACAGCTTAAACTCACTGTCCCAGGCGTGGATCGACCTGCCGCTACGCGAATGCTAAGCAAACACGTTACCATTGTACTAGCCAGGAGCCCTAATTTCCTTATTTAGAGGCAATATGGGAGACTTATTATGTAAGCGTTTATTCCAGGTTTTTATTGTCTATCCTTTTTGTCTTTTAATTTTTTTTTTCTAAATTTATGATATTTACGTTAATGCTTGTTGAACGTCCTTTAACTGGTGTTACATATGCGATGGTCATGTAACACTTACCTCTACAGTATATGTCTATCTATCTATCAATATTTCTATATGTATACACATATGTATATAAACATATATTTTTATATATATCATATACATGCACTTATATATATATATATATATATATATATATATATACCTCTATACCTCTCTTTCCTCTCTCTTTATGTATATATATATATATATATATATATATATATATATATACACACACATTATATATATATATATATATATATATATATATATGAATATATATATATATATATATATATATATATATAATATATAAATATATATATATATATATATATGAATATATATATATATATTTAACAAAGCTGGTCTAGTTTAGAGTGTATATTCTATTCATGTATTTCATTTGTGTATGTAAGAGGTATATAGCTAGCTTGTAAAGTGAGTTCCTCTCTTGTAGTTTTTAGTAATTTTATGTAAATTATGTTAGACTTTCGTCGTTCATGTAATTGTAGTTTTCATTCAAGTCAGTATATGTAAATTTACGTTATTTTCAAGAAATGACTTATTTCACGTATTTTGTTACGAAGTCTTATGTAGTCAGTCTAAATATGTTGTGCGAGCCATACGAGGTATAAACAAGGGCTTATGTAATTTTTTAGCTTTTACGAGGTATTTTGTCATGTTTGAGAGAGATTACGCAAGTGTTATATTTCCACGTGTTTGGGATGTTCCCGAAAAACCCAGAGTTATTGTTATCTTTTATTTTATTGTTCCAACGAGGTAAGTAGGCAGAGTTAGCTGGGAGAGGGTTGTCTTGCAAGCGAGGTTAGTTCTCCTGTTCGATAGATATAGTTTGCAATTTTCCACTGCTAGGCACTGCTCCCAAGCTTTTTGACCCCTGACCTAGAAGGTTTTAGAAGTTTTTAATTCAATATATATATACCTCCAGGAATGCAATAGCAGCAGAAGAGATCCAGCCTATCCCTTTGTAAGAGCCAAAGTTCAGCTCCCTCTCGAGTGCTTGAAGTGTGTGCCCTCTGCAAAGTTAATAAGTTTTTATCAAGCATATATCGTGTGTATTGTGTTCAAACATTTAACACTCCATTGAAAGATACTTCATGAATATTGCGTTAATGTAAGTAAAGATGTAGTATAATTTTTGTAACTGGCCCTGTGAGTTTAGGTTAAAACAGTGAGGTGTATTTGT
>NC_090753.1:54021116-54023616 GCF_036898095.1 Palaemon carinicauda
AAAAACCTCCTTCCAATTTCTTTGGGGGAGGTAATGAGTAACGATAGGAAAACAATGAAGATTGCAATGGAAAGTTGAATAGATTTCCTACACTTGTTGCCTTGCAAACCTCTAACACTATTCAACACTGAATGCTATCGCTTTATTGAGATACAAAATGCACGAGCACTTTCCGAACACCGTCAGTACACCATAGAAAAATATTTGGGTTGACAACTGCAAACACGTACTGAATTCACAGAAATCAAGCAAGGTACTGAATGTTTACTTTACCAGTATTGTGCAAGTGTTGATACTTTCCACTTTCTATACACATTTGTTTTCTCTTTTGCGTGTGCACCAACCCGGTTACTCCGGGGTCACCAATGGGCGTATGCACTAGTTAGGTGGTAACTAAAAGACAGCGTAATTGGAACTAACTTTATTTCAACAAACAGCGAGCTTTTATAACAAGTTTCCGTGAAAGAAGGTCACAAAAATTTAAGCAGATTGATACAAGCTTATACAGGTAGAAACAAGTTATCAGTGCGAGGGGAAAGCGATTACGACACTATATAAAAAACAGAAATACTGTTAAAGTATATGAGCGTATGATATGTGTGTGGTACACTATATTATGGCCAGTATCTGCCCTCACTCGGATGTAGATCTTGTTTTTGTCAAATGAATTCTTGATTTTTAGTGGATATTTCCGCAAAATAAGTATCTAGTAATCAGAACCCTTACAGTTATATAAACGGATAATTCAAAATTGCATCAATGGATCACCAGGCGGTTGAATACATTTAGTTATTGCAAAGATATTTTGCTTATATTATGATAAGGTTCAATCATTCATTAAAATAATGCAATAAACCATAAGTTCAAATCTATTATCATTTGGCGTACTGAAGTGCAGAAAATATTCCTCTGTGGGCGCGTCAAATTTGCTCCCGGCCAAAATCCAGGAGCCTAAGTCACATCGATATTTCCACGGCCGGGGTCACCAAAGGGTTAATTGTAATGATGATTTTATGATTTACAAATGTAATCTTTTTATCTAATTACTGTTCAGTGAATGAGGGATGAGAATAAATATATTCTAATTTCCTTGGAAAAAGTAATTTTATTTAAATCTCAGAATTCAGGTAAGTAATCTTATTTCGTCACTAAATTTGATATGAAAAAGGATTTGGCCTCTTAATTTTTACTTTATATTAAAGAATTTTCCCCAATTGCATCTAATCGCTGAATGACCCCCATGCTCCAGCACTCTGCCATATGGCCCAAAATCTAAAAGCAAGTCCATAAAAGCAATCACCGATAGATAGTTATGCCCTAGTGCTTACAGTACCCCGCCACGATATTCACCAAATGGTACAATCACGATATTGAAAATCTGTTCCGTTTCATTCCCCGAATGGCGCAGGAATTCCAAATGGTTTTACAATAGAACATCAAATTTGTGTTATCCATAAATTGCGTTTTGTCTTAACGTCCTTTTATTGACGCAAGATAAAATTCCGTTTTGGTAATGAGACTGTTTGATATTTCTGCTTCTTGTCTCTCGCTCGCTGCTCTGTAATGGCGCCAATCTATTGGCATAAATAGACTTTGACATCGTGACTCGGCGACTATTTTACCAATAATGATCTGATACGCCTTCGTTCTTCTTCTTCTTCTGCCTCTTCTTCCCGGAATGTTATCGGAGAAGAGAATAGCCACCTCTCGATAATGAATCTTGTATCTGGTTTGGGACTTAATATTGGACGCATTTCGCAGTAAAGGCAATAATGCTCTTTCTCCATTTCATGTTTGGTCTTCGAAAAGGAACTTCTAAAAGTTTAAAGACCGCTCATGAATGGCAGATGCAAGAGACAGTGACATTGTCCAAGTGAATGACCATATTACATATGATCAGCGCTCAAGCCCCCTCTCCAAACAAGCTAGGACCAAGGAGGGCCAGATAATGTGTGCTGATGACTCAGCAGATAGACCTATTGGCTCCCCTAAACGTCCCTTCGTTAGCCCACAAGGATGGTGAGGTTGTAGCAACCAAAGGAACTAACGAGCTTGAGAGGGACTCGAACCCACGTCTGGCAATCACCAGGCACAGATGCTACCACAATACTTTTGTACTATTCTTTATCCTGCGAAGGTTTGAGCCTCCAAATGGATAAGAAACCTTTGCATTATTCCATTTAGTAGTAAAGGTAAAGGTTAAAGGTGTCAGTTCCAATTTCATCAGAATAGATTCTCACCAGAATGTCAGCCCAGCAAGCTCAACTCCCAGCTGTGGGACCCAAGCACAGCAGTGGCCTCCCCAGTAAACAGCTTAAATTCACTGTCCCAGGCTGGGATCGACCTGCCGCTACTCGAATGCTAGGCAAACACGTTACCACTGTACTAGCCAGGAGCCCTAATTTCCTTATTTAGAGGCAATATGGGAGACTTATTATGTAAGCGTTTATTCCAGGTTTTTATTGTCATTCCTTTTTGTCTTTTATTTATTTATTTATTA
>NC_090753.1:54028616-54048616 GCF_036898095.1 Palaemon carinicauda
ACTAGTATAAGTTTCATATATGATTATATATGTAAATCTATATAAGGTAATAGACAAGGAAATTGAACTCATAGAGACAGTCTTTTCGAAAATAAGGGGTAGTGAACTATATCGTATTATTCAGTGGTTACCTAATGGAGAGAGAGAGAGAGAGAGAGAGAGAGAGAGAGAGAGAGAGAGAGAGAGAGAGAGAGAGAGAGAGAGAGAGGTGTCATACTAGCTAATCACAGATCGTAGTGATGAAACCAACGCCAGAATTTCAATCCATTAAAACTTTCCTGTGTTGACTTTAACTATTTGATGGAAGGTCAATACAGTTGTCACATTGACTAGATGCAAAAGAATATGAATCCATACACTGTTTGTACATACGTTTATACACACACACATGTATACAGTATATATATACACAAATACAATATATATATATATATATATATATATATATATATATATATATATATATATATATATATAAATATACATATATAGATATATATATATATATATATATATATATATGTATATATATATATATATATATATATATATATATGTATATATATATATATATATATATATATATATATATATATATATATATATATATATATATACAGTTAACTCCTCGTTAACACGAGGGTCATGTTCCTGCAGAGGTTGTATTAACGGAAATCGTGCTAACGGAACATAATTTCTCCATAAGAAATAATGGTAAAAGGGGGTGTTATATTCCTGGATATTGGGAAAGTCTGTCTGTTTTGGGATTTACTTTTTACTCTGAAACTAAAACAAACAAATTATTGATATATTTGAAGGTAACAGAAACAATAAAAACGCACATTCTTACTCTACTTGTATTTAATTTATAATTAAGTAAGTTATTACCCATCTACATTCACACTATGTTGCATCACTCTTGTCACCACTGTCAGGTGTCGCCTTCCTCTCTCTCTCTCTCTCTCTCTCTCTCTCTCTCTCTCTCTCTCTCTCTCTCTCTCTCTCTCTCTCTCTCTCTCATATTTTTTTTCCTTTTAATCTCTTGATTATTTATTTACAATGAATTTTATATCATTAAGTATATTATTAAGTAAAAAAACACAATAAACAAAACTATTGCATGTACGAACGCACAATGCTACCATATATGCATATCAAACACATAAGCGATTTATTTTCCTTTCATTTTGGTAATTAAATAAAAGATCGTAACTTATTTTTCCTTTTAGTCTAATAATTATGTATTTGCAATTAATTTTATATCAATTAATACATATTTCAATTAAAAACCAATGAACAGTACTTTCCGGTATGTAGGGATGCACAATGCTACTAAGCATATCAAACACATTAGCGATTCATTTTTCTTTCATTTCGATAAATAAATGACAGACCATAACATATTTTTCCCTTTTAATATCATGCTTATTTATTTGAAATTAATTCCAGATGGTTTTGATACATTCAATTTAAAGCTATTATTATTAGTTATCATGTGAATGTAATATGTTATCTCTCTCTCTCTCTCTCTCTCTCTCTCTCTCTCTCTCTCTCTCTCTCTCAGAGGTGCCTTACTATAAACACAGAACAAATTTAACAGAAATATTTGTTCAACAAAATCTCGACCAGTTTCTTATTAAAATGCGTATCGAACAACAACAAAAGACAAATCAGCAATTGACGCCGACGATCCATAGCCATCTAAATACGCGATGCAAACAAAGATATTGAATTCAAATATTGGTAAATGTAACAAGTAAGTTTATTCTTTACTATTGCAATATAATTTACAATTTATTTGTTTATAAGCTTCAATAGATTCGTATTAACGTCACTCTCTCTCTCGCCTTTGCTCCTAGGTGGGAAATTCAACTCATGTAACATCAAACATTTCGTGTTAACAGAATATATCTCAATAAATTTGAACTCGTGTAACTTCGAATTCAGGTTAACTGTATATATATATATATATATATATATATATATATATATATATATATATACATATATATATATGTATATATATATGTATATATATATATATATATATATATATATATATATATATATAATTTATTATCAATTTGGTAATGAATAATAAACTGTATATATATATATATATATATATATATATATATATATATATATATATATATATATGATTTATCAATTCGGTAATGAATAATGATAATAACAACAACAACGACAGCAACAACAACAAAAACAACAACAAAATAACAACAACAACAATAATAATAATAATAATAATAATGATGATGATGATGATGATGATGATTCAATCGAGCTATCCAAGTTGTCCTTAAATTTTAGTGTACTCTTCTTCTCTCTAAATAATTCCCCTCTGCACATTAGTACATTTCGTAATTGCATTAATCAAGGGAAGGGAGCAATTCACAATGCCACATACCTTCGAATTCCCCAAGTACCGACTCGCTCGGGCTGGCCAAAGTGAATTTTACTCTGGAAGATGATTCAATTTGCATTCCCTGATATCTGTGATTGGGGGAGAAGTTTTCCCCGGACTTTGATTGGAGGGGGGGAGTACAGATTGATAGCAAAGGTTCTAAAGGGCAGGAGTATGGCATAAGTATATATCATAAGGTTTTCTCTGCTATATTACAATTTTTAAAGACATCGAAATAACAAAATAGAAATTATGAAGAAACTGCTCTCCACTTACTGATTTAGAGGATCACAAAGGTAATTTAACACACACACACACACACATATATATATATATATATATATGTGTGTGTGTGTGTGTGTGTGTATTTGTCTGTGTATAGAAAGGATATATATATATATATATATATATATACACATATATATATGTATATATATATATATATATATATATATATATGAGTTTGTTTTTGTGTGTACTACATATGTGTTTGTGCGATTCATATGGAGATTAATCAGATTATCTGTGAATAAAGCTTTTATAGTTAATCAGATTAACCTTGCTTTCATTGGACTGCCCACTGAAAAGGAAGAAAAGAAAAATATAACATTTCCTCCACAATAATTCATACATCAGTTTAACTTTGTGTATCCATGCAAAATGTCCTCTGGAATTATCAGTGGTTGAAAAAAAAACTATTTTGGATTACCTACCTCGAGAGGGTAATGCAATATGTCACCTGAAAGTAAAGAGTAATTGAGATGAAAGACGTGAACATTACCACGTCCGAGAAATAATTGCTGTTTTTCATTTAAGTCTTTACAATTCCAACAGCAATTTCATTTTAAAGAATATGAACAAAGTTTTTCTAGAAAAATAATATTTTTATTTTCACTTTCAATAAGCTTTCTCTGGTCATTATATTTCAATTTTGCAGAAGAAAAAAAATATATTACAAAGTCAAATAATTTTTCTTTGATGATTTTTTTAATATTTTCAAAAAGAAAAATCTACTTTTAACTTCACATTTAATAAGGTTTTCTTGGTCTTTACTTTGCAATTTTGCAGAAGATAAAAATCATATTACAAAGTCTAATAATTTGCCTTTGGTGATTTCTGATAATCATTTTTCAGCAGAAAATAATCAACAAAACATTTTTCAAGGGTTGTGGTAGCCTATTGCAAACATCCCTGCTTCACAATCTGCTGGACTGGGGTTCAAGACCAGCTCAAGCTCGATAGTTTCTTGTAGTGTCTGCAGCCTCATCATCCTTTTGAGCTAAGGATGGGGGGGGGGAGGGGAATTTGGGGGAGCCTATAGAGCTACTTACTGATTAATCAGCAGATATCACTTGGTCCCTCCTGGCCCTAGCTTGGGTGGATAGGTTGCTTGGGTGCAGATCATATGTATATATGGTCAGTCTCTAGGGTATTGCCACTGTTCCTTGCCTTTGCTGCTCCTGAGTGACCTTTAAATCTTTAAAAAGGGCCTTGAACTATTGATACTTATTTGAACGAGAATGGAGTTAATGTCCCTGTAGGTTAAGTATCTTTTTATGAAGTCAAAGATAAAACATTATGATGATATATCATATAGTGGCAACGTCCCTGACTGGTGAACGCAAGACTGGGGTTCGAGTCCCCTTCATACTCGTTAGTTCCTTTGGTCGCTGCAACCTCATCCTGCTTGTGAGCTAAGGAAGTGGGCCTTTGGGGAGCTTATAGGTCTATCTGCTGAGTCATCATCAGCCATTTCAAGGCTTTCCTCGGTCCTACCTTGGATGGAGAGTGGGCTTGGGCGGTGATCATATGTAGAAAGGGTCAGTTTCTAGGGCATTTATCTGTTATATAGGGCAATGTGACTGTCCCTTGCCCCTGCCATTCATGGACGGCCTTTATACCTTTAACCTTTAATGGTCCAAGTAAGTTATATTTTCCCTTGAAGAACATAAAAAAAGGTATACTGATGAATCATTTGTTAACTCTGAAAACAACGTAGTTTAAGAATAACAAAAGAATAAAAAAAAAAATAATACTGATGAAGCATCTGTTTTTCTTAGCAAAGAAAACTAATTTAAGCCTGTCCTACTTTTAGCAAAGAAAAAATACTGGGTTCTTACGTTTTATTCCAGCTGTTATTAATACCTTTTTATTACTTTTTTATTATTCCCTCCGTTATGAAAGTCATCCCATTTTACTTTGACTTCTGCTGATAAGGCTAGTCTTTTATTGGTCTGGTTTTTCAGTCAATGTTGTTCTTTTGTAGCATAATGTGAAGCCTACCGATTGGATAATCTCTCCTAATGAAGAGCAAATTTCTGGCTAATTTTCAACTGGGTTCCACAAGGCACTAAAAGAGTTGGAAGACCAAGGCCTACATGGCTGAGAACCATGAAGTGTGAAGTATAAGATGATGAGTGGAGAAGTGTTGATTTAAAACCTCGAGATAGAGACGGTGGGCAAAATCTAACCGAGGCCCTTTGCGTCAATAGGCGTAGGAGAAGATATATATATATATATATATATATATATATATATATATATATATATATATATTTCCAGTCACGCTTAGCTCTCCCTGTACCTCGGGTAGGGGAGAGAGGGAATAATTATACCCTGGAGAGAAGAGTGTGTGCGTATGTGTGCATATCTAAATATTTAGCTCTCATTTTTGTCGGGTCGCGTACACTAGTTAAGCATATTGGTGAAGTGATTCCAATGGAATAAATTTCATTTCTTATGTAAAATTCCATTAAGAAACAACATCATCATTATTCTATTGCTCACTGTAAATGAGAAACGCGTCATAGAGTCATCCTCATAATTCACAGCCTCCTCCAAAGGATTTGTTTTACCCCGTTTGTGTGTTTGTGTGTGTGTTTGTTTGTTTGTGAACAGCTTCCTGGCCACAATATTAATTGTAAAGTAATGAAATTTGCGGGGATTAACTATTATTTAAAAAGTGGAATTGATTAAAATTTGGAAGCTCAAGTTCAAAGTTCAAGGTCACTCAAGCAAATGTCCACTTAACGTAATCAGCCATAAGTTTGGATATCGTTGTCACAGAGACTTCAAACTTGGTTCTTGTTTGGGTGTATGGAAATATACGCCAATTAATGTATGTTAAGGTTGAAGGGCGAGGTCAAGCAAAAGGTCAAGCAAAAGGTCAAATTCCGGTCATCAACCATACGGCCACAATTTTAAACATAAAGTAATGAAACTTGGAGGGATTTTAAACTGTTATGTAAATAGCTGGGAATGATTAATTGATTTTGGGAAAGGTTTCGAGAAATAAGTTTGTCATATCCCCTTTCCTCTTAAGGCCCCCTCCCTCCTCCAACTACTTCCCCCCAAATCCCCCCTACCCCCCTCTATCCCCAACTATATCATAGATCACCTAAATGAAGACATTTACATTAAACTCGAAATGTAACGCTGTCCTCAAGTCATTCTTCATGATAGGAAGACTTAATAGTTTCTCCTTTTTTTCTCTCATTATTAAACCCCCTCCATTTCCCCCCTCTACTTATCCTCCAACATTCCTCCTCACCAATTCCTTCATTATATTTCCACGAAGCTCAAAAATTGAGAGTAGCTCTTCTTCATGTTAGGGGAAGTTGCTTCTTCGTTTCCTTCTTCATAATCCTCTTCCACCTCTTACCCATTCAATTCTTAGGTCACCTCTCAGTATTTCTTGATTTTAAAGGTTTAAAGGCCGCTCATGAATGGCAGAGGCAATAGGTCAGTGATATTCCCCTAGCAAGCAGGGTAATGCGCTAGAGAATGACCATGTATCATATGATCAGCACCCGAGTCCCCTCTCCACCCAAGCTAGGATCAAGGAGGGCCAGGCAATGGCTACTGATGACTCAGCAGATAGACCTATAGGCACCCCTAAACCCCCCATCCTTATCTCACAAGGATGGTAAGGTTGCTGAGGGGGGCGGGCTAACAGGGTTAGGGGAGGGGTGGGGGCTGGTACCTTTACATACTGACAAGCAGAAATAAAATTTATCTAAATAAGGAAAATTATAAAAAGGAAAAAGATGGAATAGGAACTTTACAATAAACAGATGCTCTCTAATCTCCCTTGTATATAATAAGGAGCCAGTGCCTGGTTACATACTGTATATATATATATATATATATATATATATATACATATATATTTATATATATATATATATATATATATATATATATATATATATATATATACAACATCAATAATCAGAATCTTGGCATGGATGAACCCGCCATCCACACCTCGAGCCTAGAACAATCTCCAAGAATTCACTTAAGGTAATAGATAGATAACAGACTAATTAAGAGAAAATGGCTATTCTTTCCTATCTAAGCACTTGCGTAGATAAAAACTTAACTGCTTTAAGAATTCATTAACCAAAGTGCTAAAAACTCAAGCTTATCTAAAGATATAACCAGCTGACAGAAGATACAGTAAAGAAAAAAAAGATTGCTTGTTTTCCTCTGTTCTAATCCCTCTTCAGTTTAATTAGCTCCTGACTTCAGTAACAATATCCCCGCAGATAAAAGGTATTATTTCTCAATCTCCGCAACTTTCCAATAGCTTTTTGATATTCTACACAGGGCATCCTGACCACATCAATGTTTATTCTGATTTGGTTTTATATATTGTTATTTGTGATGATTAATTGGTTTCGGTTTATTGTTAAACAATAAGGTTGCATTTGGACCTTTTTTTCTATATAATTTCGCTGTTATTATTATTATTATTATTATTATTATTATTATTATAATTATTATTATTACCTTCTCCTGTTGGGTGGAGGTTATGTTTTCGCCCCTATTTGTTTGTGGACAACTTTCTGGCCACAATTTTACTCATAGAGTAGTGAAACTTTCATGGATTAATTGTTATGTTGACACGTAGAGGGTTATTCCATCTGGAACGTCGTCGGTCAAAGGTCAAGGTCAAGGAAAAGGTCGACCGAATAATCTGTTGTTGCGGAGGTCTGCAGTCTCAGAGTGCTTTTCTAGTTATTATTTTATTATTATTAAGAGGAGCACTCAGTAGAGCTCAGACCGCCGGTGCCGCAGTTTATTTCTGGACTTTTTGATTGACCTTGACCTTTGACTTCATCATGTATTAATTGGCCGGGATTTTCATACACTCATATATGAACCAAGTTTGAAGTCTGTGACAACGATGTTCAAAGTTATGGCTGATCACGAGTATTGAACATTTTGCTTGACCGTAACGCTGACCTTTGACCTAGATTTTCCAAAATTTAATCATTTCCATCTTTTTACATAACAGTTATTTCATGCAGGTTTCATTACTCTGTAATTAGAATTGTGGTCAGGAAGCAATTCACACACAAACACACACACAAACAAACAAACAAGGGGTAAAACATAACCTCTCTCCAACTTTGTTGGCGGATGTAATAAAAGCACCAACTATAACGAAAACGACAACAACAAAAATTAATAAAGCTGATGATAATATCATCAAAAACAACAGATATTAATAATTGGGCACAATTATTCTCAAATCGGGAAAATTCCTCCAATTTGTCAACCAAAGAGAAATAAATCTGCCAATTAGTTGGCTCAATGTATGGGAGTCCTCTCTGATATAAGCTGAATAAATGTGTCATTCATTCAGCCGATTGTTTATCAGTTGGCCATAACAAATGACTAAATATATATCTGGATGTTTGGTTGAAATTCTGAATTATGTCCATTCGTGAAGTCGGGATTTAGTTCCCGTAGAGTTTATTTCTTTTATATTTTGGTAGTTTATCTTGATGAATAAAGCTTCGATAGCTTAAATTAACTTATTTTAAGAAATGAAGTTTTTCTGGAACTGCTTCTTTGTATCATAAGATAGCAATGCCAGATGTAAGATCATTTAAAAAAATATGCTTCATTTATCTTTTTTTTTTTTTTTTTCATTTTTCTAAGGCTAAAAGACTTACATACATCTACTTTGGGAATTTATTCCATGCATCCAGTGTATGATCATTTTGATTTATTATTCTATAATTACATTTTTTCCGCCACGTTAGCCCACGTACGACAACAGTCTTGGCTAGTTGTGGGGGTGACGCGGGTGATATCTTAGTAACCTATTTTGTGGTGATAGTTAACGAAATTAATGTTTTGTCGTAAACCAAACGTTTATCAAGTTGATCAGTGTTTATTTGTGTGTCCCTAAGAACAACGAAACCTCGCATAAGCAAGAGATACAACTATTTGTGAAGTTGGAAGAAATTTAGCTTCCAGAAAAAAATCTAAGGTAAATTTGTCAGTTGTTTGTTCCGATCATATATGCTCTCTTAAGTTGCTTTAACAAGGTCATCAGGATAAAGTGGTGACAAAAACTGTTACTTCTAGAAATAAAGTGGTAACGAAAACAGAGTGCTACTATAGTGTGATTCCTACCCTATTTTTCGGGTATGAGGTGATTCCTTCCATGGGAGGATAGATATAACATACTTCTTGACACTATTCTAATCTATGCCATAAAACATTCTGACAAATCCATAAAAAGCACGTTAGGTTAGGTTAGGCAAAATGGTCGTTTTGTTTACTCTGTGTGCCTGTTTAGTTAGTTGACAACGCTTAATTGAGGTGTTATTTCTGTAATAACATATTGGAAGGGGAATATCACATTATTTGGTTGTTTGCTTGGTAGGAATCGCACTATAGTAGATTTGAATCCCCATATTGAGGTAGGAACAGAAAATGAGTGTAGGAATCACGCTATAGTAGCACCGAAAACAGTGTCATCAATCCCACTGCTCAGAGATCAGATGAAGTAACGAACGTAGAAATCGTGTTGATTAAAACAAGTAATCATTAATTCGTGTTCTATTAAATGCTAGACATTGCTAACGTTTGGAAATGCCCTTGTGGAGGAAAGGGGCACCTGGTTATATGGGGCGTGGTTTCAATTGTGTAAAAGAGTACTCTTATATTGTACACTGGCCTTTGTTTCTGTTGTGTAAAAGGGACGCACAACTCTTCTTTTACTCTGCAAAGGTAGTCACTGACTTTCCTTGGTTATATTTCTGTAAAATACACACTGATTAGTACTGTTTGGATTGTGTACATTTTAAACTGAGTAACGGTATAGTATCTATCGGGTATAAGGAACACTGATGAAAACGAGATTTGGTTTTTATTGCATAAAAAAGGACACTGACAGAAACATGACTTTATTTAGATTGTGTAAAATAGAAACTGATTATCACCAACTCAGATTATTTCGTTTCAATTGAGTTCTCTTGCTTGAAGGTACACTCGGGCACACTAGTCCATGTAATTTCTCTTCCTCGTGTGTTGTTAAAGTTTTTATAGTTTATTTAGGAAATTTTATTTTAATGTTACTGTTCTTGAAATACTTTATTTTTCATTGTTTCCTTTCCTCGCTGGGCTATCTTCCCTGTTGGAGCCCGTCGACTTATAGAATCCTACTTTTCCAACTACGGTTTCAGCTTAATAATAATAATAATAATAATAATAATAATAATAATATGTTTCTGTAAAATAGACACGAGGTTTGGTTTCGATTTTATTAAAAGAAAACCGACTAGCAGGATTTGTTTGGATTGTGTACATTTTAAACTGAGTAACCGAGTATCGTGTATAAGGAACACTGACAAAAACGAGGTTTGGTTTTGATTGCATAAAAAAAGCACATTGACTGAAACAGGACTTTATTTATATTGTGTAAATTAGAAATTGATTATTACGATGTCAGATTATTTCGTTTCAATTATGTTAAAAGATGGAGACATACATAGGATTTTGTTTTGGTTTAAAGAGGCCATTAACTTACAGGAGGTCTTGTTTTAACTAAGTAAAAAGGGATATTTAAAGGTCTGTTATTGATTGTACACATGGATAATCGACTTTGAAGGCCGCTCATGAATGGGAGAGGCAAGGGACAGTGACATTGCTCTATCAGGCAGGATAATGCTCTGGAGACTGACCATATATACATATAATTAGCGCCCAAGCCCCCTCTCCACCCAAGCTAGCAACAAGGAGGGACAGGCAATGCCAGACCTATAGGCACCCCCAAACCGCCCATCTTTACCTCACAAGGATGGTGAGATTGTAGCGACCAAAGGAACTAACGAGTTTGAGCTGGACTCGAACCCCAGCCTGGCGCTCACCATTCAAGAACGTTATCACATTGGCCACCACAACCCTTAATGTTAACTTTCATCTAATTTTGTAATGGGTCATGGGTTTTAGCTTCAGTAATGCTTCAAATTTGCCGAAAACATAACACAGTGATTCCTAATATGCTTAATTTATTTTTCAGTTGGAAATGGTGTACCACCTGAGAGACCTCTCTAAGTACCCAAAGTTGAAACCCCCTCATCTATACTTTAAGACTGAAGTTATCAATGCCCATACAGGAAATGAAGAATGGACCATCTGAGGATATCTCTTATGAAACAGAAAACCTGTTCAAAAGACAAAGTTCACAGGTATGTTGTTTGCAGTCTTGAATGGAAACGAAGGTCAGTCACAGTAATTGTATATATTTTGTAGTTGTGTTGTTGTATAATATTCTTTTAAAGTACCAAAGAGATTTAAAGATACAGACTATGTACTTTGGACACTTATCTTTTGGTTGGAAACCTTTTATTTATGTGTAAGGTGATATATAGCAAGTTATGTTTGTTAGAGGTTTATCAAATTGAAAATGGTATTTATCACAACGATTTTCAATGAAATCTTTAAGAAAATTGCATAGTTTTGAATAAAATAATACAATTTAAAGGGGTACCAATAATAAAATTTAAGGGGCTACGAGATCCATTGACAATTAATAGATTTATAGGCAATTGAATTAATTTAAATTTATTTCCTGAGGTAAAATTTGAGATAAGAAAAAAATCCGAGTTTGAATTTCTCAATTTTAGAAATTCCCATTTACTATTAATTTTTATAAATCTTACCCAAACACATGAACAAATCATATGATATATTTTAAAATATGTAACAAAATTTACCATGAAAATAAAAACGCCAAAGGCGTTATTAAAACCCCTGATTTATTCAAACACTGTTAAACAGAGTAAAACCTTATCTTAGATTTGGTTAAAGTTTCTTGATAATATTATGAATAATTATATCAAGACAAGACCAGGGATTTTATAAGAGTCTCGTTAGGGTGGTTTCCTTTTTCTAATTCAGTCCATTAATTTAATTATGGTAATTTTGATATTTTATATTTTCTTTGACGAATTTATATTCCGGTTTGAGAAGCGCTTTTCAAAGTGAGTTTAGATTTCCTCATAACATTGTTTGCTTATTATTCCAATTTTATCTCTACGTATTCTAGGTATGAAATTTTTTTTTGTAAATTTATTTTTATTTCTTTATTGTTTCATCACTTTGAAAGGTTGACATTATTGGGTCCTTGATTTTGAAAACTAATTACAGCTAGACCTTTACTCTGATAGCACTTATAACGTTGACAACGTTTCCAGGATATAATCTTATATTCTACGATATATCAGAAGTTTTTGTTTTAGTATGGATAGTTATTCATAGTTCATTATCCACGATGGAATTATTCTACAGCTTTATACAATCTTGTTACAAGCCAATCGTTATACATTCTAATTGAATGTTAAAGTTAGACCTCTCTCATTTCTCTCTTCCACCAATCAATCATTACACATTCTAATCACATCATAATTCAAAGCTCTCCCATTCCGTTCATCCTCTCTTCTACCGGTCAATCATTATACAGTATACAGTTGCAAGGTAGCTGTTAGGTACTAGCAGAGTGGCGAATTGAATGTAATTGACTTTATAAAACAAGATAACGAACAGTTGAGAGCAACAATGTCACAAAAATTCAAACTATGTGAAATATGGCAAGCTTAAACAGGTTTTTCTATTATCAGTGTGGGAGAGAGTAAGAGATAAAAAGAAAAAAAGGAATAGCATTACACTGTACGAGCATGTATGAAACCTATGCGGTACATGTTCCCCCCTAAATATGGCGTCCTACTCTAGAAATGCGAGGTGTAGGCACGTTATCTTGCAGGAGATATGCAGGTTTTAGGCGCCCAATGGACACTCATACACCATTTCAGCTGATGAAACATCCAGGGGGTTCTTAATCCCAGGAGTACCCAGGGAAGCTGAATAAACCAGTTGGAGTCATTGCAGTGGGACATCAAAGCTGCTTTGAGGGTGCGACGAAAACATTCAACCATTCCGATGGATGCAGGGTTTTAGGCGGTTATCTGATGCAAGGTGATGCCCAGAAGATTCGCTAAGGATGTCCATAACTAGAAGGTGAAAGTGGTACCCCTGTCAGAAGTAATATGCTAAGGGGTACCAAATCTTGCTATCCTCCCTAAGAGTAAGGCAGTTGTACATGAGGCAGATATTGGAGATTACATGGGGCTGGCTTCAGTCAAACGAGTGGAGTAGTCATTGATGGGTAGGGGACCTACTACATCAACCTGAATGTGGGCAAAATGACACTGAGGTTGAGGGAAGGTGCTCACTCCTGAATCCATTTGTCGATGTACTATTGAAGTTTGGCATGAAGTACAGGCACGGACCCAATTTTTAGCATCCTTAGTAATGCCATGCCAAATGAACTTTGTCTTCAGTAGTTGTGCAGTAGATCGGCTTGGGGGATGTGAGAGGCCATGGATGAAATCAACCATCTGTGGCTTATCAGTGCTGACGTCACAAAAGAGGGAGTCGTCGAGAGGGACGTCTTCCCAATGGAGGGATGTGCAGGATGTCTTGCATGCTTGGTACTCTGGATATTTTCGTTAGGTTTCTGCCAAGGCATTTTAATCCAATCCTAGGTGAATGGCGGCCAATGTGTTTCTTGACGGGGCATGGGCAGCGATATTTATTTTCCCAGGGACGTGGTGAAGGGTGCAGTCGTATTCAGCCATGGTGGAGAGATGTTAGTGCTGACGGGCCGACCAGACGTCAGACTGTTGAGTGAAGGCATGCCCCAGAGGCGTGCATATGATGAAGGGCATACCTTCTAAGAAGTGGTGAAAGTGAAGGTCAGCCAAATGCACCGCCAGCAATTCGCAGTTAAATGTAGAGTAGCTGGAATCCACCCTAGACAGTTTTCTACTAAAGAAGTCTTATGGGTTGGGCAAGACCTTGACCACCTGCTCGAGTACTGCACTAATTAAGACATCATTGGCATCGATGGAGAAAAGGAGAGGACCATATGGCTCGGAAAAAGTGAGAGCAACAGCAGTTGATAGGGTATTCTTTGTATTGCATAAGGCCCCTTCCAGAAGGGAACAACACTTCAGGTCTTTTGACTTGTCCTTGAGGGAGGCATAGAGGGGAGCAAGAGTGGCAGTAATAATTGGCAGGGATAGGTTATAATAGTTTGTCATGCCCAAGAATTCTCACAGTGATTTTCCAGTCGAAGACGTTGGGAAGCTGTCGAAGACATGGGGAAGTTCTGAACAGCTGATACCTTCTCAGGGAGAGGGTGGACGACTCCAGGAGTGATGCAGTGCCTTAAGAACAATACCTCGTAGGCGTCGAAGGTACACTTGTTGTACTGGTCTACAAAGCCATTCTGTTGAAGGCGGTCGAGAATGATGCATAGTTGGCAAAGGTATTCCTCTTGGGAGGAAGAGAACACAAGTATGTTGTCAACATAACATACACAGAAGATGAGGTCCCTTAAGATTCCACCCATGAGGTGTTGAAAAGAGCCCCGGTGTACCGGTTTCAAATTACCCCCTCCAAATCTTACCCCCCCGGTAATTTGAAACCGGATTCAAACTACCGGGGGGTAACTTCATACCGGTTTCAAGCTACCCCCGGGGGTAATTTGAAACCGGTTTTATGCTACCCCCCTGGTTTCAAATTACCCCCCTCGTTTTTGCGCAGGATCTCATCATTTATGAATATTAATAAATTGCTTTTGATCAGGGTCAACACAATCATTAGGTAATATGTATATACATGTACTGTTTCACCAATTGGTATCGTTTATTAATATCCAGCCTTTATCCGTCTTATGTTTATATCTTAGCTAATAAATGTCGGATATTCCATTATCAGTCATGGGCGCATATTTGACCGAGACAGGAAGACGAGGTGAAATTTGATTTTGACGGTTATTTTTTCCATTATTTGAAATATTTCATAATTATATTGCAAGCAAATATTATATAAGGTATAATCAACATATTGATCATAAGTATATATGTATACATATATATATATATATATATATATACATATATATATATATATATATATATATATATATATATATATATATATATATACTGTATATATATATACAGTATATATATATATATATATATATATATATATATATATATGTGTGTGTGTATATATATATATATATATATATATATATATATATATACATATATATAATACATGTATATGTATTTGTATGTATGTTGTAAATACTATATCATTCATGATATCTGTAAATAATTGACACTTTTAATAAAGCAAGATTGTAAGCAATTATAACAGTTTTAATAAAACATGATACAGTACTTGCTGTTTGCTTCTCTTTACTTACATTGGTTGTTTGTATACGAAAACACCTGGACTACGGTAAAGTCGTTACACTTTATAGCCCTCTATGGATGACATTGAACACAGCTTGTGTTAATCTCACAACTGTTGTTACAGATTTTAGCCTAAAGACAGGCAGCTGTGTGTTATCATGGGCTAAATCAAATCCTATTTAAACCATCTTCCAGAATAGTAAGTGATGGATTCGTGTATGGATTTTTTTTTCTCTGTTGTTGATCTCGAAATATAAAATTATTGAAAAACGGTGTCATAAAATGTTTAAGAATTTTACCTGAAATGTATCATAAAGAAAAAAAAGACTTCGCCAAATAGTCACCTGTACATTTCCATGCGGTTTATATAACACTTCTGCCCCTTTGTCATAGCTCCATTCTTTCTTATTACTCATTTCATCAAATGACAAAACAGCAATACCTAGTAATCGAGACTTCATACCATCTTTAATGTCCTCTGGTTTAAAATGAATCGAGCTAACAGTAGCTTACACAACGTTAATTCTGTCTGCACGACGACATGCATGTTGGTAATTTATATTTGAGCTTTTATTTTTTACGTGCATAGCATCCAAATACTACGAAGTTACTGTGCATTATCACTGACAGAATAAATGAATAAACAAAGAGATATATGGACACAAGGAGTTCTATTGTTATATTGCAACTATGGGTATGGTCAAACCATTTTAAGAGCAAACTCGGAACCCAATAGCGGCATTGCCAGTTCTCTTGGGTCATTTTCAAAGCACACCTGGCTTAGCCGCTTTAATCTATGGGCGAGCCAAGAATAGGAGAAAAGGGCCAACTAATAAGTCATTCACCCGGATTTGAACGGTCTAAGAATATAATCCTTTAAATTGATACTCTCCCTAAATTGTTTCCTTCGTTCTTTTTGTTTGCAACCACGTGGTGACAAGTTGAAACTCTTAAATATAACAAATAGCAAAATTGTTATAAAACGATTATCATACTAACAGAAATAATCTTAATTTTGATATCAAATGAATTCATTTCTCAATTCTGATTGATTATTAAAAGACAGGATTCTTTACAAAGGATTTAATTAACTATGTTTAATAGGGTATATTTACGTAGGTGATTGTATTGTTTTAGAATTTATTTAATTAATCGACAAAATTAATTTCTTTACTACAAAGGTTATATTAGCAAACGTGGTTATGGTGACTTCGTCAGATGAAGTTAGTGCTATCACAAAAGATTCAATAAATTAGTTCATTCAGACCATTTTAATGTCTTCCTTTATAATGTTATCAGTATGCTTAATACCCTTGACCCAATTTACCTTGCAAATCTGAAACAAAGTCGTTTTTTATAAGTTGGCTGCATCTGTGACACGTTTTATTGTTTGGTCAATTCCAAATTTAACAATTTCATTATCATTTTCCCATTTTTTTTCTTAATATTTAATTTAGTAAATATTTTTTTCCATGTAATGCTAAAACAGGGTTCATTATGATGGTTTTGATTTCAAATATTTTTACGGGTAATATCTATCTTTTTTTACTTAATAATTGTTTTGTATAAAGTTAGATGCGTCATAGTTTGTGTTTAATTGAAAGATAAGGCCAGTTAATGTATTGCCTTATTTATTATAGAAATACACATACCGTACATTCATTCGCTTGATATTTCTGTGCAAAACTGAATGTTTGTCATGATTTCTACTGTGTTTTTTTGGAAGCAAAAATCTATTGTTGGTATTATAACTGTTCATTTGGAAGAGCATGCCAGGTAATATACGGTGCTTAACTAATTATAGAAAAAGATATACCGTTTAATATAAATAATAAAATAATCAACAACATATATTCTGAGTGATTTTTGTGTCAATTTCTCCAGGCATATTCTATAGAAGATAGAAAAAATTAAAAAAAAAATAAAATCTCGACAATCACGCGCACACTGAAATAAAATAAAGTTTTACCTCGCCGTAATCACTAAACCTTAAATGAAAGTCTGTAACTTCAAATATTGTGAATTAGGGAATTATATGACACTTTAGGTCTTAAATACGAAAATATCAACAATCACACGAACAGAAATAAAATAAAATTTTACCTCGCCTTTATCACAAAACCTTGAATTACAGTCTGTGACTTTTAACGTGTCATATAATTCACTAATACACAATTTTTGGTCTTAAATACCAGATTAAACTACTTTTCCTACTGCTGCGAAGCCAACAATAAATGCATGATACATATTTGCGATGTCACATGAATTATTTATCATTCTGATGAGGGGGTAACTTGAAAACAGAGGGGGTAACTTGAAACCGGCTTCAAACTACCCCCCCGGTAATCTGAAACCGGTTTCAAGTTACCGGGGGGTAATTTGAAACGGGGGGTAACTTGAATCCTTTACACCGGTGTTATGAAAACCGAAACAGAAGTAATTGAATGTGTATATATCGAAGGGGGTGGTGATGGCGGTCTTGGTGGTGTCTTCTGGTTTATGGGCACCTGATAACACCTTCACTTTGTGCAAGTAGGAGGTAACGTCAGCGATATTGGGAAGGGGGTAACGAACTGTCTGCATGTTGAGACACCTACAATCCCACAAAGATGCAGGGAGCCATCTTCTTCAGGACTATGTAAGGGTGACGACCATGGGCTTGAGGACTTTTAGCAAAGGCCCATTTCTTCCATTACTGCAAATGTTTGTTTAGTGGTGCCAAATTATTTAGGGCCAAATGCCTGAATCTGGCAAACACTGGGGCCCTGTTGTCTTGACATATGATAAATACCATGTTTGGCGGGAACCGTTGGCGTCTGGTGAAGTTCTGGACGGAAGATATCCGGGTATGATGTGAGGAGGTGGGCTTAAGCTTCTTGCTGTGCCCTGAGGTGAATTGTGAGGTAGGAGGTGTTGGTTGAAGTTGTGTCAACAAGTATTAGTCTGCATTGAATAAACGTCGATATGCCATATAAACCAGGAGGTGGAAATGGGCGAGGAAATTTGCAGTGAGTAGTGGCAACGATTCATTGGCAACAAGGAATTTCCAATGGTATTTGGCACTCCCAAATGATAGTGTGAGTGTCTCACACCCGTGAGTGGGGATTTCAAATACGTTGGCAGGTACTAGGCGAAAGTCAACAGGCTTAGAATGACTATGCTGTGTCTGGGAGAGTGACATTGGTAGAAGGAGACAGCAAGCACCATCATCTTCCAAAAACTGCACCCCCATACCTTCATTAAGTAAAAAAAAAAACATCAGTGACAGGGGAGGCTGCTGCCACAAGCGATGGCCTAATTATAGGTTTTTGTTCACCATCCGCACATTTCTTCACAGCAGCCCCGAATCTGGAGTGGTAGTAGCAGAACTCAGCTGATGGTCAACAGGAAGGTCATTGGCCGGGAATTGTGTGAGGGGTGGCATATGTGGGTGGTGGTTGGTAGCTTTGTCGCTGCTCCGGCATGTCTGACTGCGTTCACGTCAGCTTTGGTTGATGTTGAATAGATGTTCTCTTCATCAGGAGTGGAGGGGTTTATGGAGGTCTTGAAGGTGGGTGAAGTGGCTGTCCATAAGGGGGTCGACTTTGGGCATTGTACCCATAGGACATGAATTAGATTCACTTTCCGAGGAGAGCTGTAGTTGAGTGATATTGGTCATTTCCCTTAGGGCGAGCGAAGCCTTTTGGTCCCCCAAACAGCTGTTGAAAGAGCTAAAAGAAATTGGCTATATTGTCGGCTAACAGTGTTGAGTACTGCTCGAGGAGGTATGTTTTGAGAGCATCATACGTTATTGGGTTTTTCTCCATGGTCGCAAAGCCAATCGGAGACCTCAGGGAAAAAGTCCTCGGGGATCGCCGTGAGGACATCCTCTTCTTTCCTGCTTTAGCGAGTCCTGCCCTTGATGTGAAACTGACCTTTGGTGTGCTGGAACAAGGCGAACACTTCTCTGCTGGCGAAGGATTTTAATTTTATCGATACAGCGTGATTAAAAGAGTCAGGTCTGTGGGCTGCCAGAAAACCTCAAATCAATCAATCAATCAATCTGTGGGCGGCATCGTAAAAAGGGTTTGGCGTCACAGTGGGTGAAAATGCAGTGTAGAGCTGTTTCTGTTGCTGTCACCAGTTATTGTGAGGTAGCTTCTAGGTACTAGCATAGAGGATAGAGGCAAGGTGAATTTTATTGACTTTGTTCAACAAAATAACAAGCTTATATACAAACAGTTGAGGGCAACAATTGCCCAAATATACAAACAATGTGAAATATGTGATGGTAAGCTTAAAAAGGTTTTCCTAATATCAGTGCGACAGAGAGCGAGGGATGAAAAAAAAAAAGCAATAGCATCGCAATGTATGAGCTTGTATGAAACATTCCCTACACATAACACATCCGGTTAAACATCCTGGTTTTCATTAGCAACTTCATTTCAGTATTTATATATTTCACAACGTCGGTAAAAATGATTAATCAACGGTTATTCAGTACAATCGAATTGCCTTATGAAATAATTTTACCAAGTCATATTTTCTTGTCATTTATGCCAAAAATATTTTCCAACAATAATTGTCTATCCAAGGACAGTGATATTAAAAGAAATATTATTTAAAATTTAAGTCAACTTAAATGAAGACTGTTAAACACAGCAAACGTTTAGACTAATTAAAGTTACTCATGCGTGCAAGCGAGTTTATTTACTGTCTGGAAACTATTAGCATCTTCCCGCCAAACTTTAGACGAGGTAGCCAATAACTGATTGATTGATCTGCATCAACTAGCATTTCAAATGAGCCAAAACGTGGGAGTCCAGTTGGCGTATGCCAGCAATCACTGTAATGAACAAACAAAAGCCTTGTTTGTGCGCACACATAATGAAAGGCGTTGGCTATTTGGTGGAAACTTCCGGGTTAAGATGCCAAGAGCTGCCAGAAAATGTGTGCTCTGGCAATATTGGATTAAATGGCTGATTTTTGTCGAAGATATATGTGGAGGAATCTAAGGAAAATCGTGA
>NC_090753.1:54066116-54088616 GCF_036898095.1 Palaemon carinicauda
CATCACAGAAGTCCTTGCATCACAGAAGCCCTTGCATCACAGAAGCCTTTGCATCACAGAAGCCCTTGCATCACATATGCCCTTGCATCACAGAAGCCCTTGCATCACAGAAGCCTTTGCATCACAGAAGCCCTTGCATCACAGATGCCCTTGCATCACAGAAGCCTTTGCATCACATACGCCCTTGAGGTGCCAGTGATGGGAGATGAGAATGAGAGAGAGATTACAATAGAGGAAGTGAGGAGAGCACTAGATGAAACGAGAGTAGGAAAAGCATCGGGTATGGATGGTGTGAAAGCTGAGATGTTGAAGGAAGGGGGTGTGACTGTACTTGAATGGTTGATGAGATTGTTTAATGTGTGTTTTGTGTTGTCAATGGTACCAGTAGATTGGGTCTGTGCATGTATTGTACCACTATATAAGGGTAAGGGAGATGTGCATGAGTGTTGTAATTCAAGAGGTATTAGTTTGTTGAGTGTAGTTGGAAAAGTGTATGGTAGAATACTGATTAATAGGATTAAGGATAAAACAGAGAATGCAATCTTGGAATTACAGGGTGGTTTTAGAAGAGGTAGGGGTTGTATGAATCAGATTTTTACAGTTAGGCAGATATGCGAGAAATATTTAGCAAAAGGTAAGGAGGTGTATGTTGCGTTTATGGATCTGGAGAAAGCATATGATAGAATTGATAGGGAAGCAATGTGGAATGTGATGAGGTTATATGGAGTTGGTGGAAGGTTGTTGCAAGCAGTGAAAAGTTTCTACACAGGTAGTAAAGCATGTGTTAGAATAGGAAATGAGGTGAGCGATTGGTTTCCGGTGAGAGTGGGGCTGAGACAGGGATGTGTGATGTCGCCGTGGTTGTTTAACTTGTATGTTGATGGAGTGGTGAGAGAGGTGAATGCTAGAGTGCTTGGACGAGGATTAAAACTGGTAGGCGAGAATGATCATGAATGGGAGGTAAATCAGTTGTTGTTTGCGGATGATACTGTACTGGTAGCAGACACAGAAGAGAAGCTTGACCGACTAATGACAGAATTTGGAAGGGTGTGTGAGAGAAGGAAGTTGAGAGTTAATGTGGGTAAGAGTAAGGTTATGAGATGTACGAGAAGGGAAGGTGGTGCAAGGTTGAATGTCATGTTGAATGGAGAGTTACTTGAGGAGGTGGATCAGTTTAAGTACTTGGGGTCTGTTGTTGCAGCAAATGGTGGAGTGGAAGCAGATGTACGTCAGAGAGTGAATGAAGGTTGCAAAGTGTTGGGGGCAGTTAAGGGAGTAGTAAAAAATAGAGGATTGGGCATGAATGTAAAGAGAGTTCTATATGAGAAAGTGATTGTACCAACTGTGATGTATGGATCGGAGTTGTGGGGAATGAAAGTGATGGAGAGACAGAAATTGAATGTGTTTGAGATGAAGTGTCTGAGGAGTATGGCTGGTGTATCTCGAGTAGATAGGGTTAGGAACGAAGTGGTGAGGGTGAGAACGGGTGTAAGAAATGAGTTAGCGGCTAGAGTGGATATGAATGTGTTGAGGTGGTTTGGCCATGTTGAGAGAATGGAAAATGGCTGTCTGCTAAAGAAGGTGATGAATGCAAGAGTTGATGGGAGAAGTACAAGAGGAAGGCCAAGGTTTGGGTGGATGGATGGTGTGAAGAAAGCTCTGGGTGATATTAGGATAGATGTGAGAGAGGCAAGAGAGCGTGCTAGAAATAGGAATGAATGGCGAGCGATTGTGACGCAGTTCCGGTAGGCCCTGCTGCTTCCTCCGGTGCCTTAGATGACCGCGGAGGTAGCAGCAGTAGGGGACTCAGCAGTATGAAGCTTCATCTGTGGTGGAAATGTGGGAAGTTGGGCTGTGGCACCCTAGCAGTACCAGCTGAACTCGGCTGAGTCCCTGGTTAGGCTGGAGGAACGTAGAGAGTAGAGGTCCCCTTTTTGTTTTGTTTCTTGTTGTTGTCGGCTACCCCCCAAAATTGGGGGAAGTGCCTTTGGTATATGTATGTGACGCCCTTGCATCACAAAAGCCCTTATATCACAGAAGCCCCTGCATCACAGATGCCCTTGCATCACAGAACCCCTTGTATCACAGAAGCCCTTGCATCACAGAAGGCCTTGCATCACAGAAGCCCTTACACTACAGATGCCCTTGCATCACAGAAGCCCTTGCATCACAGAAGCCCTTGCATCACAGATGCCTTTGCATCACAGAAGCCTTTGCATCACAGATGCCCTTGCATCACAGAAGTCCTTGCATCACAGATGCCCTTGCATCACAGATGCCCTTGCATCACAGATGCCCTTGCATCACAGATGCCCTTACACTACAGATGCCCTTGCATCACAGATGCCCTTGCATCACAGAAGCCTTTGCATCACAGAAGCCCTTGCATCACATAAGCCCTTGTATCACAGATGCCCTTATATCACAGAAGCCCTTGCATCACAGAAGCCCTTGCACCATGGAAGCCTTTGCATCACAGAAGCCCTTGCATCACAGATGCCCTTGCATCACAGAAACCCTTGCATTACAGATGCCCTTGTATAACATAAGTCTTTGTATCACAGATGCCTTTGCATCACATAAGCCCTTGCATCACATAAGCCTTTGCATCACAGAAGCCTTTGCATCACAGATGCCCTTTGATAATATAAGCCCGTGCATCACAGACGCCCTTGGATAATATAAGCCCTTGCATCACAGATGCCTTTGCATCACATACGCCCTTGCATCACATAAGCCCTTGCATCACAGAAGCCCTTGCATCACAGGTGCTCTTGCACCACAGGAGCCCATGTATCACAGAAGCCCTTGTATCACAAAAGCCCTTTCATCACAGATGCCTTTGCATCACATAAGTCCTTGCATCACAGAAGCCCTTAGATCGAAGGCAGCATAGTATCCTCTGTACTAATTTTCACTGGGAAAAGGCTTTTCGTTTGTCTGTCTGTCTGTGTTCTCGGTTTCTATGACCAGTGTTGATGATACGCCAGTTTACACTAGTAAGTTAATCTACCAATGCGTCTGCTCTAACTAATGGATGAATTTTTTTGACATTCTTTTTTTTTTATGAAAGCGCTACTTTTGAGATTCACAGTGGAATGGGGAATGAATGAACTCCATCCTTCAAAAATGCAATGAGGGTATACTGTTTGCAAGGCACCAGTTAGGTATTAACTGATAAGCGGAGTGAATGTAACTAACTTTATTTGAACAGACAGCGAGCTTTTATATCTACAGTTTCAGTTAAAGGTAAACAAAATTGAAACTAATTGATACAAGCACATGCCGGCAGATACAAGTTATCAGAGGTAATAACTGATAAGCGTAGTGAATCTAACTAACCATATTTCAACAAACAGCGACCTTTTATATCAACAGTTTTGTGAAAGAAGGTCACAAAAATTCAAACAGATTGATACAAGCACATGCCGGCAGATACTAGTTATCAGAGGTAATAACTGATAAGCGTAGTGAATCTAACTAACCATATTTCAACAAACAGCGACCTTTTATATCAACAGTTTTGTGAAAGAAGGTCACAAAAATTCAAACAGATTGATGAAAGTACATGCAGGCAGCAACAGGTTATCAATGCGAGGGGAGAGCGATAGACAATGTAGAAAAAAACAGAAATATCGTAACAGTGTACAACTGTATGCATAAATGTAAGGATCTTTTACATCTTTTTTTTAACCTATTGATGCACTTGCACTTTAATGCCTCTTATTTATTTCCGTTCCCGTTTCCTTTCTTCCATCTCGCTGCTCGACGAAGTTGGAGGGAGGTTATGTTTTACTCCTTGTTTGTGTTTGTTTGTTAGTGAACAGCTTCCTCACGACAATTTAAATCGTAGAGTAATGAAACTTGCATGGATTAACTGTTATGTAAATAAGAGGAAATTATTAGATTTTGGAGGGTCAAGGTCAAAGATCGAGGTCAGTGTCTAGCAAAATGTCCAATTCACGTAATCAGCTATGAGTTTAGACATTATTGTCACAGACTTCAAACTTGGTTCATATTTGACTGCATGAAAATCCACGCCAATTAATACATGTTAAGGTCAAGGGTTAAGGTCAAGATCGAGCAAAGGTCGCGAAATAAGTTGTCGCAGCAGGGGTCTGCGCTTTACTGCTTGCTCTTCGAGATCTTTCCATTGTAACTGGAGGATTCCTACTAACTCCCAGTTGTACTTGTTTGCTGAATGGCATCACAGGCCCCAACGCCGTGCTTTTTAGCCCAAAGTTATAAATACATTTCAATCTAATCCATGTAATTCATACATGTAATTGTTGTTGATTAATGGATTAGGGAATTAATTAATTGTGATGATTTCTAAAGAATATAATGTTTAAAGAAAAGGGAGAGATTTTTTTTATTGTATTGGAAATATAATTGATTGCTCTGTAGATATGAGTGTGAATAAATGTTATTTTAAATCACATTTTTATCTGTTAGAGAAAATTTTTCACATATTTCACATTAAAGCCTTCTCTTTTCAAGTACGTATGTGCATGACAATAGCCAGAACAAAGAAAGGAAAGAATTATTATTAAATTCAAAATATAATTGATTGCTGTATAGATACGAGAGAGTGATTAATTGTGATTTTAATCCACATTTTTATCTGTCAGAGAACATCATTCACATCATTCACATTAAATCCTTCTCTTTTTAATTCCGTAAATGCACGTCAACAGTAAGAACACAGCTTTCCCCAGAATGACATTCCTGAAAACTTTTCTCTTGATCTCAACCGAAGGAAATCATCATAATGCTGTCTCTATTCAGCTGAGAAAAGTTGCGGTAATATTATGCGAAAAACGTATAGATATTTTTTTAATGCATTTTGAAAATATGAGAGTTATGCTAGAGGATTTTATTTTATGTGAAAAATGGTTTAGTTATGATGTTGATTTGAATGAGCCAGGATTCATGAAAAAAAATTAATCATTTCCAGCTTTTTACTTAATAGTTAATCCCTGTAAGTTTCATTAGTCTACGATTAAAATTGAGACCAGGAAGCTGTTCGCAATCAAACACACACACACCTAGACACAAACAAGCACCCAAAATAGGTGCGAAGACATAACCCCCTTCCAACCTCATTGGCAGAGGTAATGAGTAACGACAGGATGACAATGAAGATTGAAATGGAAAGTTGAATAAATTTCCTACACTTTTTGCCTTGCAAACCTCGAACACTATTCAACACTATATGCAATTACTCTATTGGCGTACAAAATGCACTAGGATTTTCCAGACACCGTCATTATACCATAGAAAAATATTCTTATTGACTACTGTAAACACGTACCAAATTCAGTGAAAGCAAGCAAGGTACTGAATGTTTACTTTACCCGTATTGTACCAGTATTGTACAAGTGTTGATACTATCCACTTTCTATAGACGTTTTATTACTGCACCAACCCGGTCACTCCGGGGTCACCAATGTGCCTATGCACCAGTTAGGTGGTAATCAGGAGACGGCGTAGTTGCAACTAACTTTATTACAACAAAAAGCGTGCTTTTATAACAAGTTTCAGGGGAAGAAGGTCACAAAAATTCAAACAGCTTGATACAAGCACATACTGGTAGAAACAAGTAATCAGTGCGATGGGAGAGCGATAACGACAATAAAAAAAAAAAAAAAAAAAAAACAGAGATACCGTAACAGTTTACGAGTGTGTGATACGCGTGTGGTACACTATATTATGGCCAGTACCTGCCCTCGCTCGGATGCAAATCTCGTTTTTGTCAGATGACTTCTCGATTTTTGAGAGGATATTTCTGAGAAATAAGTATCTAGTGATCGGAGCCCTTATGGTTATATAAACGGATGACTCCAAAGTGCATCAATGGATCGCTAGGGGGTTAAATACTTTTAGGCATTGCAAAGATATTTTGAGTATATTATGAAAATGTTCAAACATTCCTTGACATAATGCAATAAACCATAAGTTCATATCTATTATAATTTGGCCGTACTGAAGTGCAGAAAATATTCCTCTGTTGGTTAGTCGATTTTGCTCCCGGCCAAAATCCATGAGACTTGACATGGATGTTTCCATGGCCGGGGTCACCAAAGGGTTAATAGTACCGATGATTTTATGATTTACAGATATGATCTTTTTATCTAATTACTGTTCAATGAATTAGGGAGGAGAATAGATGTTATTTTAATTTCCTTTGAAAAAAATAATTTCATTTAAATCTCAGAATTCTCGGAAATAATCTGATTTCGTCACTGAATATGACATGAAAAACGATTTTGGCTTCTTGATTTTTACTTAATATTACAGAGTTTTCCCTAATTGTATTCAATCACTGAATGCCCCCCCCCCCCCCCCTCTGCTTCAGCACCCTGTCATATGGCCCAAAATCCTTAAAGCAAGTCCATAAACGCAATCACCCATAGATAGTTATGTCCCAGTGCTTACAGTACCCCGGCACGATATTCACCAAATGATGCAATCGCGATATTGAAAATCTGTTCTGTTTCATTCCCCGAATGGCGCAGAAATTCCAGATGGTTTTACAATAGAACATCAAATTTCTGTTTTCCATAAATTGCGTTTTGTCTTAACGTACTTTTATTGACGCAAGATAAGATTCCGATTTGGTAATGAGATTGTTTGATATTTCTGCTTTTTGTCTCTCACTCGTTTCTCTGTAATGGCGCCAATCTGTTGGCATAAATAGACTTTGACATCGTGACTTGACGACTATTTTACCAATAATGATCTGATACGCCTTCGTTCTTCTTCTCTTTCTCCTTCGTTCTTCTGCCTCTTCTTCCCGAAATGTTATCGGAGAAGAGAATAGCCACCTCTCGATAATGGATCTTGTATCTGGTTTGGGACAAAATATTGGACGCATTTGGCAGTAAAGGCAACAATGCTCTTTCTCCATTTCATGCCTGGTCTTCGAAAAGGACGTTCTAAAGGTTTAAAGACCGCTCATGAAGGGCAGAAGCAAGGGACACTGACATTGCCCTAGCAAGCAGAACACTAGAACAGTACCCTAGAGACTGACCATATTACATATGATCAGCGCTCAAGGCCCCTCTCCACCCAAGCTAGGACCAAAGATGGCCAGGTAATGGCTGCTGATGACTAAGCCGATAGACCTATAGACTCTCCCAAACCTCCCTTCCTCAGCCCACAAGTATGGTGAGGTTGTAGCGACCAAAGGAACTAACGAGTTTGAGCGGGTCTCGACTCCAGTCTGGCAATCACCAGGCGAGGATGCTGCCACCAGGCAACGACAATCCTTTTCCTACTACTCTCTCCTGCGAAGGTTTTAGCCCCTGCAAATGGATAAGCAACTTTTGTGATATTCCTATTATTAGTAAAGGTAAAAGTGTCCGGTTTCAGTTCCAGTTTCATCAGAATATAGTCTCACCAGAACGTCATCCCAGCAAGCCCAACTCCCCCCTGTAGTGCCCAAGCACAGCAGTGGCCTCTCTAGAAAACAGTTTGAAATCACCGCCCCAGGCTGGGATCGACCTGCTGCCACGCGAATGCTAGGCGAACACGTTACCACTGTGCTAGCCAGGAGGCTTAATTTCCCTAATTAGAGGTGATATGAGAAACTTAATTTTCTTTTAAACCTTTTTTTTATTTTTTTATTATTTTTTTTTTTTTTAATATTTATGATATGAATGTTAATGTTTGTTGAACGTAGTTTAACTGGTGTTACATATACGATGGTCATGTAACACTTGCATCTACATTATTTTTCTATCTATCTATCAGTATATCTATATGTATATGTATACACACATATGTATATGAACATATATTTATATGTATATATATATATATATATATATATATATATATATATATATATATATATATATACACAAATATATATATATATATATATATATATATATATATATATATATATATATATATATATACATATATATATAGCTGAAATGCTTTTTATAGTTAAAAAAGATAAACTTCGGTATATATTCTATGACAACAAACGTAACATAGAAATTAGTATATAAAATGATCGTAATTTCAATAGATTTCCAAAAAAAAAGGAAAGTGAAAATCAAAAGATTCACAACAAAACTAAAGAAATATATAAAATTTTACATAACGAATGATTGATGATGTAAATGGAATAAACCTGTCAGTGCTTTCAGTGGTGAAATTTATTCAATTCAATTTTGTTTTACCAAATCCACTGAAAATATTTGGTATTGAAATCTGATCTAGATAGTTTCATATAACAAACTTTTGGTTTTATGATGTTTTTATCATGAGTGAATACACACTCTCTCTCTCTCTCTCTCTCTCTCTCTCTCTCTCTCTCTCTCTCTCTCTCTCTCTCTCTCTCTCTCTCTCTCTCTTTTATTTTCAATTCACAACGAAGCCGCCGAAGCGGAACAAGTTCAAGAAAAATAAAAATGGAAACCCTTTGATCTCAGTCTAGTATTCAAAGGCGGACGTTTTCTACAGCATATTGCATTAGTTTATGGTAAATTCAGCTCCTTTGTAAGTTCCCCTACGTTCTCCCTAAGTTCCATTTGAAGTGTTATCCCCCCTGAAAAGTGAATAAGACACTGGCCTTGATGTTCACGGGGCCTTTGACAAACACAACGGCTGTTCTCCCACAGGAAAAGTTCCTGATATTGACTTTATTCCTTCCCTCATCCGGCTTCCAACCGCCCCGCCCCCCTTGAAGCAAACCCCCATAGGAAGCTCCCCCCCATCCCCGTCACATCACTTTTACTGTGTTTGAAAGGAGTCAATTATAAATTGTCCTTTCTTTGACGAACTTTACACTCCGAAAGATTCAAAAGTTTCATTTTTGAATTTTTCGTTTTAGTATCTTATCATTTATGACAATTTTGATTTTGCACTTTTTTAAAATCTGTAATGATTTATTGAGGTATTGAAATTATTAAAATTGATATTCCTATTAAAATTATTATTATTTAAATTATTAAAATTGTCATTATTATTATTATCATTATCATTATTATTATTATTATTATTATTATTATTATTATTACTTGCTAAGCTACAACTCCAGTTGGAAAAGTAGGCTGCTATAACCCAAGGAGCCTCAACAGGAAAAATAGCCCAGCGAGGAAGGAATCAAGGAAAAATTAAATGTTTCAAGAATAGTAACATTAAAATAAATATATTCTTTATAAACTATAAAATCTTAACAAGAGGAAGAGAAGTAAGATAGAATAATATGCCCGAGTGTACCCTCAAGCAAGAGAACTCTACCCCAAGAACTTTATCCAAGAACAGAGAACAATCGTTTGATTTTGGAGTGTCCTTCTCCTAGAAGAGTTACTTACCAAAGCTAAAGAGTTTCTTCTACCCTTACCAAGAGGAAAGTAGCCACTAAAAAATTACATTGCAGTAGTTAACCCCTTGAGTGAGGAAGAATTGTTTGGTAATCTCAGTGTGGTCAGGTGTATGACAGGAAAATCTGTAAAGAATAGGCTAGACTATTCGTTGTATGTGTAGGTAAAGGGAAAATGAACCGTAACCAGTGAGAAGGATCCATTGTAATATTGCTGGCCAGTCAAAGGACCCCATAACATTCTAGCGGTTGTATCTCGACGGGTGGCTGGTGCCCTAGCCAACCTACTACCTGGAAATATATATATTTGTGTGTATTTACATATATATATGTATTTATGTGTGTATACAATATATACACATATACATACCTACCTGTGTGTGTGCATATATATTTTTATACCTCTACAGGCTCCTCCATAACTTATTTGTTGTCTCTGCGTCTTCATTGAATATAATCTTATTTTTACTCATATTCATTTTCAGTCTTACATTTCCGCTTAGGGTATATATATATATATATATATATATATATATATATATATATATATATATAGTATATATATATATATATATATACATATGTATATATGATGTCTGTATATGCTTCTACCTCTGCGTGTAGAGGTGTCTGTGTGTAAGCGTGCCTGAGAGAGAGAGAGAGAGAGAGAGAGAGAGAGAGAGAGAGAGATTCCACTTGTTACTCTATTAGCTTCTTAGCAAAGATATTTATTACTTTAGTCGATGTAGTAGAGAAAATGAGATACACAATACATTTTCCTATTTATATTGGAATAAAGACGACCAAGGAAATACTGTATAGTCTCAATTTAAATAAACCCAATTCAAAGGGAAGGATTAAACCAATTCTTTCCGATTTAGAAAAGGGTCGAACCCTATTTATTTGAAGAAGGGGATTATATCCTTTATTGAAAGCTGCTTCCTATATTCCTTTATTAAGTCTTTCAGCCGAAGCAAATTCTCTTGTGGGGAAATGGAAGTTTTTTCTTTTTTTTTGAATGAAGAGGAAGAATAAAAGAGACGAAAGCTTAACTGGCTATTGATGGGGAAAGATTCTAAACAGTAATGGAGGGGTCTTTGCGTTGCGGTGTTAAACAATTAAAATTCATGTTACAATAGAATCATATTGCCTCTTTATTGGACACAAAACCAACGATTTCGAAATCCAGTTTCATCATCGGGGCTAGAAAGAAAAAATACAGAAACCTAGATTTAAATCAAATATTAATTCAATCTCACCATTTCAGTTTAGAATGCTTTTGTGAACAATATAACAGGAAACATGATTATGATCGATTTGTGAATGAATTAATAACTGTGTGAAAACCTGTGACTAAATTCGGTCCTTTATAATTGAAACACTTTTAATGACATTTGTAATGAAAATTAAACTGGTCAGCAAATGTTGAATGTTCTAATCGAATGTAAAAAGAAGTGGCTGTAAAATGTACAATATTTGAAAAAAAAAAAAAATACACAAAGAACATTAAATAACCAAACGTCAGGATTAAGTATAAAATATTCCATAATATTCATAATTCTTCTTTAATTGGGTATACATCAAGATAAAAATATAATGAGGATGTTCTCTTTAGAAAATTAATATTAAAACCATTCACTCTAAAACTTCATGACAATCCTAAACGAGTGAATCGATTGCAAAGCATTTCGGAAAAAAGTAAATTTTATGATTTTCACGCAGAAATGTAAAACCAGTCAAAACACATAGACATTAAAACAAACAGACAAGGAACCCTAAATATACCTCCAGAGGCAATGGAGGTGGCGAAACCTTGGCAATATTCGGGTCCGATTGCTTCTGTTAACCATAGAGGAACTTGATATAGCCGAGTCCGAATTGCACATCAGTGGGAAAGGTAAATTGGCTGTTGCAGAGGTTGACGAGTGTCTTGATGGGCTGGGAGGGCCTTCAACTGTGCAAGGAGATAGAAGGGAATAGGGCGTCATTTGGTAAATACAGGTGAATATTGTTTTTGTTTAGTGTAAGTGTTGTGTTTATTTGAGGTGTATGGTGTAGCGTTTGTTAAATAGAGTAGAATATTGTGTTTGTTTAGTATAAGTGCGTGGTGTTGTGTTTGTTATAGGTGTATGGTGTTGCCTGTTTTAAATGAAGGTGAATATTGTGTTTGTTTGGTAGGAGTTTATGGTGTTGTGTTTGTTAGATAGAGGTGAATATTGTGTTTCTTTAGTATAAGTGTATGGTGTTGTGTTTGTTAGAGGTGTATGGTGTTGCGTGTGTTAAATAGAGATGAAGATTGTGTTTGTTTGGTAGTAGTGTATTGTGGTGCTTTTGTTACAGAGAGGTGTATGGTGTTGCGTATGTTAAATAGAGGTGATCATTGTGTTTGTTTGGTAGAAATGTATATTGTTGTGTTTGATAAATAGAGGTGAATATTTTGTTTTGTTTGGTCTAAGTGTATGGTGTTGCGTATATTGAATAGAGGGAAATATTGTGTTTGTTTGGTAAAAGTGTGTGGTGTTGCGCATGTTAGAGATGAATAATGTTTCTTTTTTTCATCTTTTTGTAGATGTGTATGGTCTTTTCTTTGTTGAATTAATGTTAATGTTGTGTTTGTTTGGTAGAAGTGCATCGTGTTGCATTTGTTAAATAGAGGTGATGATTTATTTATTTTTTTTTTTCGGCAGAAGTATATGGTGTAGTGTTTGTTAAATAGGGGGGTATATTTTGTTTGTTAGGAGTGGATAGTGATGTGTTTATCAAACGAGAGTATTGTTGTGTTTTTAGGTAGATGCGAATATTGCTGTTTACTACAATATAAAAATGAATGATTCTGCCTTTGTTAGATAGACGTCAATGGTGTGTTTGTTATATGTTTAGGAGGAGAATAGTTTGACGTCCCTGAGAGATTTACGTAAAACAATTATGATACTAGAAGTAGGAGATGATGAATAGTGAAGAATTTAATTAAAAACTCAATATAGAGACGACTGGCGAAATCTAACCGATGCCCTTTGAGTTAATAGGCGTAGGAGGAGATGATGTTGACGATGATGAGAGTAGATTGCTTTTCAGGAGTTACTCCATATGTTATCTTAGTTATATAAAAAATAATAATAATGAAAAATAAATCCATAATTAAAAGGAAAACTTTATCATAGTTTTTTATGAATGTATCATCGTGCTAATTAAATTTAGATATGCAATAATAATTAGACGAGATATTTCGAGCACTTAAACGGTGAGATTTGTTATAAACTTTATATGTTATCAAAGCTCCAATTATGCAAATTTAAGAAGTACAAACTTTCGGCTAATGTTTTTATGTTGAGTAGGCTGACATAAGTTTTTTCATAATTTATAAATGACAGATGTCTTTTAACGTTGTTAGATTCTTTATTCATTATTTATCTTTCCTCATTTCTTATCCTCAAGGGGTTAAAGTACGCTCATGAATGGCAGAGGCAAGGGACAGTAACTTTGCCCTATCAAGCTGGACAATGCCCTAGAGACTGATCATATATCATATGATCAACGCCTAAGCCTCCTCTCCACCCAAGCTAGGACCAAGGAGGGCCAGGCAATGGCTGCGGATGACTTAGCACATAGATCTATAAGCTCCCCAAAACTCCCCATCCTTAACTCACAAGAATGGTAAGGTTGCAGACACTAGTGGCACTAACGAATCTGAGCGGAACTCGAACCCTGGACTGGCAAACACCAGGCAGATACGTTACCAATCAGGCCACAATAACCCTGAAAATGGGCTATTTTTCCCTGTTGGGTCCCTAAGGCTTGTATTATCCTGCTTTTCCAGCTGGCTAGTGATAACAATAACAACAGAATCAACAACAACATAAGGCTTCATTAAATCTTTTATTTAGGTGTAGTATTAAGCTAGATTTAGGTATCGAAAGAATTTCAGTTTAGTTTTATTTTCGAATAATCAGATTTATAACAAGAAAAGGCATAAAGATATAAAAAAGGGGAAATTTTCACATGTCCAGAAGCACGACGTTTTCAAATATATTTTTCTGGCGGAAGTCTCTTTTTAGTGGAAGAAAACACGGTGCTCTTGAATATGGAATTTCCCCCCAGGTCAAAGCCTCACTTGGGATCTCTCTCTCTCTCTCTCTCTCTCTCTCTCTCTCTCTCTCTCTCTCTCTTTTGTTACCTTGGAATTTCATTTCTGGGTCGCAACAGGGTTCCATTTTTAATTCATGTTTCCTTCAAGTCTTTAAATGAACAGGTAAAGAATTCTCATGTTGATTCGCTTTTATTTAATGAAAGAAAATCATTTAAAGCATTTATGTATTACATGTTTATTCGCCTAATCTAATGAATAAAAAATAATTTATAGTATTTTATAGATTGTGTTGTTTACATTTGGAGCTCTTACCAAGTATAGTTCAAAATAGATTTATTTAGGTTGTGGTATAAAATGACTTCCGGGGCTCCGAGAGGATGTTTAAAATGCCTACTAAAAGGGTCTATAGATAGGAGACTTAAGATGCTGGCTTTATACAAAAAGAAAACATTAAGAATTCCATTTTGAGAAGGCCCAGAATGTCAAGTAAGCCTAATGGAATATAGGCTTACTAGAATATTTGTAATAGTAGCCGATGTGGTAACGTCCCTGACTGGTGAACGCCAGACTGTGGTTCGAGTCCTGCTCAAACTAACTTGTTCCTTTGGTCGCTTCAATCTCACCATCCTTGTCAGCTAAGGAAGGTGGGTTTGGGGAAGCCTGTAGGTCTATCTGCTAAGTCATCAGCAGCCTTTACCTGGCCCTCCTGTCAGGATGCCAGAGAACCTAAATCATTCATTCATTCATTGGTCCTAGCTGGGTTGGAGAGGGGGCTTGGGCGCTGATCATATGTATATATGTTCAGTCTTTAGGTCATTGTCCTGCTTTCTAGGGCAATGTCAATGTCCCTTGCCTCTGCCATTCATGAGCGGCATTTAAACCTTTAAAACCTTTGAAAACTTGGTCGTAAGATAAGTCTACATTGCCTGCTAAACACAATTAAAATTCCTCTTTCAAGGTTTAGAATACCTGTTAAACCTTGAAGCACTGCTCTATAGAAAGGCTAAAAGGCCTTCTCAATCAGGTTAAAAATTCCTGTTAAGAGCCTGTAATTTTAACCTATTAAACCTCAGGACACTACGATATATAAAGGGGTTAGAATACCCGATAAACCCAATTAAATATTCAAGTAAAAGGCTTAGAACACCACCTAAATTCGATAAAGACGACTATAAATGGGTCTAGAATTCTTTTTAAATTTAATCAGGTACGCCGTAAAATAGCACAGAGACTTGCTAAGGCAGATGAAAATCTAGAATACCTGATAAACCCAATGAGAAAACCACACTGCAACAGAACCTACAACTCCTGGTAATCTCCCCAAAATAAACTGCATCGTATGAAGGGTAACGTTGCATGCTAAATTCTGTGCGTCGCACATTACTTCTAATTCACCTCTCTTACTTTTCGTGACTCCAAACCACTCTGAGCTTGCGTGAGGTGAGGCAGGAAATGATTTAATCACCACCGAGGCAATTTGTAAGTCAACTTTCACTGTTATTATCATTATTGAGATATCACAGAAAGGGAGTAATTCAATTATTCATTTCAATCAAAATAATCATTTGTCTAAATGGTTGATATAAAATGTTTTTCTATTTGTATGGATAATGTTATCACATATTTAGAACATAATTCTTATCCTTTTTTATTAATAACTGATATACATATGCATCGGTATATTTATCTTTTGAATAGGAAGCTCAATTATATGAATAGCAAGGTCATACATATGCAACAAAATATCCAACTTTGGTATAAATTACTTGAATACAGAATTGCAAGATAATTATCATATGCACCAATACCTCGTATACATATTGATGCCTTCATTTGCATGAATATTATTATTATTATTATTATTATTACTACCCAAGCTACAACCCTAGTTGGAAAAGCAAGATGCTATAAGCCCAGGGGCTCCAACAGGGAAAAATAGCCCAGTGAGGAAAGGAAATAAGGAAATAAATAAATGAAAAGAACAAATTAACAATAAAGCATTCTAAAAACAGTAACAACGTCAAAACAGACATGTCATATATAAACTATTAACATCATAAACAAATATGTCATAAATAAACTATAAAAGACTCATGTCCGCCTGGTCAACAAAAAAGCATTTGCTCCAACTTTGAACTTTTGAAGTTCTACTGATTCAACCACCCGATTAGGAAGATCATTCCACAACTTGGTAACAGCTGGAAAAAACTTCTAGAGTACTGCGTAGTATTGAGCCTCGTGATGGAGAAGGCCTGGCTATTAGAATTAACTGCCTGCCTAGTATTACGAACAGGATAGAATTGTCCAGGGAGATCTGAATGTAAAGGATGGTCAGAGTTATGAAAAATCTTATGCAACATGCATAATGAACTAATTGAACGACGGTGCCAGAGATTAATATCTAGATCAGGAATAAGAAATTTAATAGACCGTAAGTTTCTGTCCAACAAATTAAGATGAGAATCAGCAGCTGAAGACCAGACAGGAGAACAATACTCAAAACAAGGTAGAATGAAAGAATTAAAACACTTCTTCAGAATAGATTGATCACCAAAAATCTTGAAAGACTTTCTCAATAAGCCTATTTTTTGTGCAATTGAAGAAGACACAGACCTTATATGTTTCTCAAAAGTAAATTTACTGTCGAGAATCACACCTAAAATTTTGAAAGAGTCATACATATTTAAAGAAACATTATCAATACTGAGATCCGGATGTTGAGGAGCCACCGTCCTTGACCTACTTACAATCATACTTTGAGTTTTGTTAGGATTCAACTTCATACCCCATAATTTGCACCATGCACTAATTCTAGCTAAATCTCTATTAAGGGATTCACCAACCCTAGATCTACATTCAGGGGATGGAATTGATGCAATATCTCAAATATAAATTGGTTTGTATATTTCAAAATATGCATTTGCAAACCGGGGAAATGAGAGGAAATAAATAAATGAATAAATAAAGAAAACGAAGGAAGGAGATCAAGGGGTGTTCCAGGTGAGGGTTCCAGACGAGCCTCAATTAAACCACAGGAATATAATCTCTGGCTCGGAGGCTTACGCCTTTGATCCTAGTCCGGAGAATAAGGACCATTTATTAGGAGAGGAATTGCGAGGCGAGCCAAGCCAAGCAAGGTCTGGATTTCCTTCCTGTTCAGATGAAATTATCGTATTCCATTTTCCAGAAGTAACTTCATTTCGCGAATTGCAGGTACTGCATGGGAATTATAGGTACAGTGGTGCCTCTACATACGAATTTAATCCGTTCCAGATCCAACTTCGGATGTAGAAAATGTTCGGATGTAGAAACGAATTTTCCCATAAGAATACATTGAAATAGGATTAATCCGTGGTTGAGCCCAAAAACCTATGATAACTTCTTAATAAACTACTACACATAATTTCCCATGAGAATAATGAACACTAAATTAGATAATAGACATGTAAATAAGAAGAAGTAGCAAAAAATGATAATTAAGAAACGGGTTTTTAGCGTCAGTTTGCCTTAGAAACTCCAGCACAGGTGTTGTTGGTCTTGTTACGCAGAGAGGAGACGGACTGGCGGCGAGGAGGTAGAGAGGTTAACTACGATAAACATACACTACCGTAACTTATTTTAATTTACGCTAAGTGAACTTTAACATAACTTAGCTTATTTTTTTTTATTTTTATATTTTATATTTTTTTTTACATTTTCTTTTATTCTTTTTGATGATTAATTTTAATCAATTTCACTCTCTACACTTAAAATTGATTGAATTTCTTTCGGTTCACTCTTTGCCGTTTTCTTTGTTTCACTTTCTTCCGCTTCACTCTTTGCCGTTTTCTTCGAATCACTTACATCCTCTTCATCACGAGTTCGCTTCGAAGTTTTTTTAAAGAAATTATCGATAGATAGTTGCTTGGTACGGCTTTTCAGAATGTTTCGAAAGTGAGTTAGGCAAACACCATCGAACTGCGAAACTACACGACAAACCTGCAATTTTTTTGGGTGGTATTTGTCGATTAAGTTGACCACGTCTTGATATTTTCCCAACACCTCTTTTATATGCGCCAAACCTAACACATGTTCTACCTCCTCGCTCCCTTCCTCGTCATCACTCATGTGCTTAGACATAGCATGGAGTTCCTTGAGCTCATCTGTGGTAAGTTCGTTGTGATGTTCGGCGACGAGTTCCGTAACGTCATCTGCGTCGACCTCCAGACCCATGGACTTGCCAAGGGAGACGATTTCCTCTACGTCTTCCGCTGCACCCACCACGGAATCAGGTTCGGGGTCAAAACCTTTGAAATCTCGGGAAGAAACTGCATCAGGCCACAGCTTCTTCCAGGCAGAATTGAGGGTCCGTCGAGTTAATCCCACCCAAGCCTGATCTATGATGTTCAAGCAGTGCACGATGTTGAAGTGGCTCCTCCAAAATTCACGCAAAGTTAAGTTGGTGCTTTGCGTGACATTAAAGCACTGCTTGAATAAGTGCTTAGTGTACAGCTTCTTAAAATTAGAAATGACTTGCTGGTCCATGGGCTGGAGGATAGAGGTGGTATTTGGTGGAAGATACAGCACCTTTATGAACTTGAATTCATCGAAGATATCATCTTCAAGTCCGGGGGGGTGAGCGGGTGCATTGTCAAGGCATAACAGGCACTTTAAAGACAATTTCTGTTCATGAAGATACTTCTTCACAGAAGGGCCGAAAACTTGGTTAACCCATTGCACTAAAAACTGCCTAGTGACCCAGGCCTTCGAGTTGGATCGCCAGAAAATATGAAGCTGGTCCTTATCGACGTTGTGTGCCTTAAAGGCCCTAGGGTTCTCGGAATGGTAAACCAGTAAGGGCTTGACTTTAAAGTGACCCAGGCCTTCGAGTTGAATCACCAGAAAACATGAAGCTGGTCCTTATCGACGTTGTGTGCCTTAAAGGCCCTAGGGTTCTCGGAATGGTAAACCAGTAAGAGCTTGACTTTAAAGTCCCCGCTAGCGTTGGCACATAGGGCAAGAGTCAATCGATCCTTCATTGGCTTATGCCCAGGCAATTTCTTCTCCTCGGCGGTGATGTAGGTTCGACTGGGCATCTTCTTCCAAAACAGCCTGGTTTCATCACAATTAAACACTTGCTGCTCTACGTAGCCTTCTTCCAGCACAATCCTTTCGAAGTTCTTGACAAAGTCAGCTGCAGCCTTTGTGTCCGCACTAGCAGCCTCTCCGTGGAGAACAACTGAATGAATCCCGGACCGTTTCTTAAATTTCTCAAACCAGCCACGAGATGCCTTGAAATCATCTGAGGAAAGTTCGGTTGAACTCTCCCCAGCATCACCCCCAGAGCTCTCCTCCTTCAAGTCCGTAAAGATGGCGTGCGCCTTCTCGCAGATGACGGTCTTGGTGATGGTGTCGCCAACAATCTCTCTGTCCTTGATCCACACTAGCAGAAGTCGTTCCATCTCTTCTATGATAGGGCTACGGCGTTTTGAAATAATGGTGATTCCCTTAGAAGGTTTCACTGCTTTAATAGCTTCCTTCTGTTTAAGGATTGTCGAGATCGTTGACATATTACGGCCATACTGTTTAGCAAGTTCACTCACGCGGACGCCACGCTCATGTTTTTCAATAATTTCCTGCTTTACGTCTAAAGAAAGCATTTCCTTCTTCCTTTTCTCACCACTACTACTACCACTTGCAAAACTAAGCCTTTTAGGACCCATACTTTACGTAAATTACCGTTAAAGGATGCACGTAAAAAATCACGATTAAAACACAGTTAATAGCAGAACGCACAGGGCACAACCGCAAGAAGCCGACGAGAACAGAGGACTGACCCGAGCCGCACTAATTGAGGGTCCCTCCGAGGTCGAAGTGCTGCCTTCTATCGGCGGAAATAAAAAACACTTCAGGCGCTATGAGCACTGTTTACGCGTACGAGTATTGTTTACTTCGGGTGTCGAAAAAAACATTCGGGTGTAGAGTAGGAACGTGTTCGAATTGTACATCGCGTGTCGAAAAATTCAGATACAACCGGTACGACAAAAATTGCTTACTTCGTGTGTCGAAATAAAATTCGGGTGTAGAGTCAAAAATTTGTTCGAATTTTACTTCGGATGTTAGAAAATTCGGATGTAGATACGTTCGTGTGTAGAGGTTCCACTGTACTGCACGGGAATTGCAGGTACTGCAAACGAATGGCAGGTAATGCACGGGAATTGCAGGTACGGCGCGACAATTGCAGGTACGGCGCGACAATTGCAGATACTACGTGGGAATTGCAGTTACTGCAGGGAATGACAGGTACGGCGCAGGAATTGCAGTTACTGCACTGGAATTGCAGATATTGCACGGGGATTGCAGATACTGCACGGAAATTGTAGGTGCAGCGCGAGAATTGCAGGTGCTGCGCGGAAATTACAGATACTACACAGGTATTGCAGATACTACACTGGAATTGTTGATACTGCACCGGAATTGCAGATACTGCACGGGAATTGCAAGTACTGCACGAGAATTGCAGATATTACGCGGATTTACCAACACTGCGTGTGAATTGCAAATACTGCACCTGAATTGCAGATACTGCACCACTTTGACTTGCCCCGGTTCTGTTTACGTATCTGACTTCTGTCGATGAAGTTGGAGAAGTTGGGAGGTGGTGATGTTTTGTCTGTTAATTGCTCTGGTGAAGTTGTGAGGCTGATGTTTTTTTAATCTGTACTTCTTTGTGAATGGGTATGTTTGGTAGCTTAAGTTCTCTGGAAAGGAAATGTCGATTTTGTTGAAATAAATTCTGATTCAACTTACTTTTATGTTATTATTATTATTATTATTATTATTATTATTATTATTATTATTATTATTATTGTTATTATTATTATTATTATTATTATTATTATTATCCTCAGTTATAAGTTATATGCTGAGAAACACACAATACTTTTTTGTTTGCATTTCCATTATCCCTTTTCAAGTTGACATTGAAATTAGATATATATCACGTTTATATCCCTTCATTAATGCATAAACGGCAGATTATTTTCAATGCATTTAAAAACTTCTTATTGTAATAATCTCTAAAAGAGATTCTACAGTTTATGCTTCTCTGTTTTAATCATATTGAGAATTTCACATTCACTATTCGAGGAGCAATTTGTCAGCTCATTGTAAATCATTGATTTTGTTACGTTTCATTTCTATTTAAAGTTTCATTCCCATAAATATGATTTGAAGAAAATTTCGTTATGATAATGGGTCTTCAATAGTTTTCAGCTATGCTAAGATAAACAGAGCTTAGCTAATGTGTTGGTATGAATGAAATACCCAACAGTCAATCAGTGAAAATACCCATAAAATAATGAAGATGGGGAACGAAAGTGAATCAGAGCATAGAGGAAAGTTATGACTTCAGAAGGAAAGTAATTTTCCAGTCATATAAAGATTTTAGAGTTGTGTCTTCCAACGCGAGAGAGAGAGAGAGAGAGAGAGAGAGAGAGAGAGAGAGAGAGAGAGAGAGAGAGTTTCACAGGGAGCAGACTATGAAAAAAATTTATTGAATGAAGTTTTGGGAAGTGTACGATTTAAAAGTAAAAGTTTAGTACAGAGTCGAGAATTTAATGAAAGTATCATATGATTTCACGATTCGCGTATTCAACAAAGCAAAGAGGTTATAAATTTTAGAATGACGATTGAGAAATGTAGAGATTTTTCAAGTGTTCTTTGAAATGCGATCATCTTCGTCACTTCATAAATAAATCTGGTTTCGACCTCGTATTCTCTCTACATGCCTAAACCACTTCAGCGTTTGTTACATTCTTAACAGGTCACTCTTCATATTTTATCAACTATCTCGATCCTTGCTGTCTAACTGCTCTTTCTTTTATCATTGCCTAGAATTTTGGAAAGGGTCACCTTCCAAAACTTTAATGGCCAATCATGAATGGCAGAGGCAAGGGATAGCGACATTGCTCAAGGAAGCAGACCAGTGCCCGAGAGACTGATCATATATACATATGAACAGCACCCAAGCCCCCTCTCCACCCAAGCCCCCTCTCCACCCAAGCTAGGACCAAGGAGGTCCAGGCAATGGCTCCTGATGACTTAGCAAATAGACCTATAAGCTCACTCAAACACTCATCCTTAACTAACGGGGATGGTGAGATTGCTGTAACCAAGGAAACAAACGAGTTTGAAGGGGACTGGAACCTCAGACTGGCAATCACTAGGCAAGGGCTCTACCAACAGGCCACCACTACCATTTGCTGAAATTGGAGGTCTTTTTCGATACCAAAATATTGAGGGAGGTGTGGTGATTTTGCCAATGTTTGAACCAAAGGAATGTCAATATTATCCTACATGACCCTGGGATTTAGGGTTTTTGGATTTGATACTCTCTGCATTCTGTCTGGTTTGCCTGCCACTGAGCTTAAAGTGGGGATGATTGTATTCCTGAAATACTCTCTGCCCATCAAGCTGGTTTGAGTTATACTTTAGCCATTTTGGATATAGTTGGTTTCATTAATTCCGGTACATTTCACGTAAAGCTAAGGAGTCGTCGGACAGCTGTACAATGTAGCAGGTAATGCTGTGTTTAGCAAAAGAGAAACTGTTAGCAACGCCAACTTAAAAATAGTCACTGATCTTGTAAACACGTGATCGAAAGCGTTTTGAAATTTTATGAATTTTTATTTTTAGAACTTTTTATAATTTTTCTGTTTACAATACTAAACACTCACTCTGATTGATTCTTCCAGTTGGTTGGATATTTCTTGAGGGGGACTTGTTTTTTCTGGATCGGCTTTTCTTTTTCTTACTAGAATAAGTCAGATTTTGCTGCTGCTGCTGCTGCTGCTTCTGCTGCTGCTGCTGCTGCTGCTGCTGCTCCTCCTCCTCCTCCTCCTCCTCCTCCTCCTCCTCCTCCTCCTCCTCCTCCTCCTCCTCCTCCTACTCCTACTCCTACTCCTACTCCTCCTCCTCCTCCTCCTCCTCCTCCTCCTCTTCCTTTTGGATTTTCTAGTTTCGTATATTTTTTGACTACTTTTTGCCCCTCTGGAGAATCTTCATCAGGGAGCACAACATACTAGAAGTCAGA
>NC_090753.1:54096116-54101116 GCF_036898095.1 Palaemon carinicauda
AAGGACTGAATTTATGAAAGAGATAGTAATCAAATATTAAACAACAACAACAAGAACGAAAAAAACAATAATAATAATAATAATAATAATAATAATAATAATAATATCTCTAAGGTCATTGCTATAACAATGCAGCATTTAAAAAAAGTCCGGGATATGAAGTTCCCTTGGAGAGAGAGAGAGAGAGAGAGAGAGAGAGAGAGAGAGAGAGAGAGAGAGAGAGAGAGAGATGTACATTACGTAAAAGCTTTAGCATTATAATGATTTCACAGACTAATGTTGTTGCATTAGTAAGTTCCAGGTTAATGTCACTAATGGAAGAGAGAGTTTGCATGATCTTTTGTGCTTGAATTGGTCACAATTATATAGTAGTGTAGATCCTGTTGTCCCTTTGAATGAGAATATAGTCAACATAATTGATAGGCGTATCCCTTCTCGTGTGCTAAGATAACGAGTAAAGGACAAACCGTGGTTCAATGATGATTGTAGACATGCTTATTTGGAGAAGCAGGAGACCTATCATCTTTGGAACGGTAACAGATCAGATTTGACCTGGGATAACTATTCTCAGCTTCGAGCTTTTGCTCAGAGAGTTTATGCCTCAACTGAAAAGGAGTAAAATTTAACCACAAAAGAAACATTTTCTGGTACAACTCAGGAACATAAATGGTGGTCTACCCTTAAATCTGCACTCTTTGGTGTAGATGCAACAGTTCCTCTTTTACTTAAATCAGATGGCACAGTCACTCACTGTCCAAAGGAAAAGGTAACCCTTTTGGCTGATGTTTTTGAATGAGGAAGTTCAAGTTTTTCATTACTCTGTTTAAGTAATGAAAAACTTGAACTTCCTCATTCATGTTTTCCTGAGGCTAAACTAACTAGGTTAGCTTTTTGATCTCGTGAAATTAAAGCTCTGTTGATGGACCTTGATGCTTATGGAGGTGTAGACCCAAATGGTATTTTTCCATTGTTTTTTTTTTTTATTTTATAAAGACAGCAGATTTCTTAGCTCCAAAGTTATCTGTTATATTGCACAAGTTAGCAAGAAGAGGAGCTTTTAGCACTTGTTGGAGGATTGGTAATGTTACTCCTCTATGTAAATGTGTTTGTGGTAGCTCAAGTCCTACTGATTACCGCCCAATATCCATAAATTCCATATTATCTAGAATTTTTGAGCGTTTTCTGGCAAAACGTCCTAATAGGTTTGCTTAAGGTAATCATGTATTCCGTAGTTTGCAATTTGGTTTTCGTAAAGGCCTTGGAGCATGTGATGCCCTTCTTACAATCTCCAACGCTGTACAGAAATCCCTTGATTGTGGTAAGGGAGTTCGTATGATTGGCCTTGATTTTAGTGCAACCTTTGACCGTGTTAATCATGAGGCCCTTATTTTTAAACTCAAACAGTTGAGAGTGGGTGAGTCGTTTCTTAGCATTATTATTATTATTATTATTATTATTATTATTATTATTATTATTATTATCCAAGTTACAACCCTAGTTGGAAAAGAGAGATGCTACGAGCCCAGGGGCTCCAACAGGGAAAAATAGCCCAGTGAGGAAAGGAAACACGGAAATAAATAAATGAAGAGAACAAATTAACAATAAATCATTCTAAAATAAGTAACAGCGTCAAAACAGACATGTCATATATAAACTATTACTAACATCAAAAACAAATATGTCATAAATAAACTATAAAAACTCATGTCCGCCTGGTCAACAAAAAAGCATTTGCTCCAACTTTGAACTTTTAAAGTTCTACTGATTCAACCACCCGATTAGGAAGATCATTCCACAACTTGGTAACAGCTGGAATAAAACTTCTAGAGTACTGCGTAGTATTGAGCCTCGTGATGGAGAAGGTCTGGCTATTAGAATTAACTGCCTGCCTAGTATTACGAACAGGATAGAATTGTCCAGGGAGATCTGAATGTAAAGGATGTTACGAACAGGATAGAATTGTCCAGGGAGATCTGAATGTAAAGGATGGTCAGAGTTATGAAAAATATTATGCAACATGCATAATGAACTGATTGAACGACGGTGCCAGAGATTAATATCTAGATCAGGAATAAGAAATTTAATAGACCGTAAGTTTCTGTCCAACAAATTAAGATGAGAATCAGCAGCTGAACACCAGACAGGAGAACAATACTCAAAACAAGGTAGAATGAAAGAATTAAAACACTTCTTCAGAATAGATTGATCACCGAAAATCTTGAAAGACTTTCTCAATAAGCCAATTTTTTGTGCAATTGAAGAAGACACAGACCTTATATGTTTCTCAAAAGTAAATTTACTGTCGAGAATCACACCTAAAATTTTAAAAGAGTCATACAAATTTAAAGAAACATTATCAATACTGAGATCCGGATGTTGAGGAGCCACCGTCCTTGACCTACTTACAATCATACTTTGAATTTTGTTAGGATTCAACTTCATACCCCATAATTTGCACCATGCACTAATTCTAGCTAAATCTCTATTAAGGGATTCACCAACCCTAGATCTACATTCCGGGGATGGAATTGATGCAAAGAGAGTAGCATCATCTGCATATGCAACAAGCTTGTTTTCTAAGCCAAACCACATGTCATGTGTATATAGTATGAAAAGTAATGGGCCAAGAACACTACCCTGTGGAACACCGGATATCACATTCCTATAATCACTATGGTGCCCATCAACAACAACTCTTTGAGATCTATTACTTAAAAAATCAATAATAATGCTAAGAAACGACCCACCCACTCCCAACTGTTTCAGTTTGAAAACAAGGGCCTCATGATGAACACGGTCAAAGGCAGGACTAAAATCAAGGCCAATCATACGAACTTCCCGACCACAATCAAGGGATTTCTGTACAGCATTGGAGATTGTAAGAGGGGCATCACATGCTCCAAGGCCTTTACGAAAACCAAATTGCAAACTAGGGAGTAGATGATTACCTTCAGCAAACCTATTAAGACGTTTTGCCAGAAGACGTTCAAAAACTTTAGATAATATGGGAGTTATGGAAATTGGGCGGTAATCAGTAGGACTTGAGCTACCACAAACACATTTACATAGAGGAGTAACATTACCAATTCTCCAACTAGTGCTAAAAGCTCCTCTTCTTGCTAACTTGCGCAGTATAACAGATAACTTTGGAGCTAAGAAATCTGCTGTCTTTATAAAAAGCAAAGGAGAAATACCATTTGGGTCTACACCTCCATAAGCATCAAGGTCCATCAACAGAGCTTTAATCTCACGAGATCGAAAAGCTAAACTAGTTAGTTTAGCCTCAGGAAAACATGAATGAGGAAGTTCAAGTTTTTCATTACTCTGTTTACTGTCAAAAACATCAGCCAAAAGGGTTACCTTTTCCTTTGGACAGTGAGTGACTGAGCCATCTGGTTTAAGTAAAGGAGGAACTGTTGCATCTACACCAAAGAGTGCAGATTTAAGGGTAGACCACCATTTATGTTCCTGAGTTGTACCAGAAAGGGTTTCTTTTATGGTTAAATTGTCCTCCTTTTCAGTTGAGGCATAAACTCTCTGAGCAAAAGCTCGAAGCTGAGTATAGTTGTTCCAGGTCAAATCTCATCTGTTACCCTTCCAAAGTTGATAGGCCTCCTGCTTCTCCAAAAAAGCACGTCTACAATCATCATTGAACCACGGTTTGTCCTTCACTCGATACCTGATTTTTTAAGTAATAGATCTCAAAGAGTTGTAGTTGATGGGCACCATAGTGAGTAGTCGTTGGTAGTCCAATGCTGGTCAGAGGCCTCAGACATGTCCTTAGACACCTGTCTGTTTATGTTTCTTTTATTCCTATACCCGCAAATTTTCTTAGCTTGTTAATCCTTTCTTTTTTCTTCCCTCCTCTGCTTGTTTTGCAATCTCTAGGGACCCATTCTGTTATTCTCCTTGGCCGTCTATTATTTGACATTCTCAGCTTAAGATCTAGCCGCGTCCATTTCTCTTTCTGTATTGTTAGAATATTCTCTAATTTAGTTTGTCCTCGTATCCATGTTAATTTTTTTTCGTCTCAGTATTAATCCCATATTGTCCATAGCTCTTTGAGTTGTAACTAGTTTATGTTCTAAGTCTTTAGTAAGGCTCTAATTTTCCGATGCATAAGTTAATACTTGTAGGACGATCCGATTAAATACTTTTCTTTTTAGAGAAAGTGGCATTTTACTTTACATAATCTCCTTTTGTTTACCAAACGTTCTCCATCCCATGCTTATTCTTCCTTCTTCTAATTTCAGTCTCGTGTCCTCTGTTTATATATATATATATATATATATATATATATATATATATATATATATATATATATATATTCATATGTTTATGTTTATATTTATATATATATATATATATATATATATATATATATGTGTGTTTGTTTGTATTTATATTCATATATATATATATATATATATATATATATATATATATAATATATATGTACTGTATATTTACACATATAGATATTCAAATAAGCCATATATTTTTTATACATTAATGTCTGGATTCTCATAACGACCTCGGGATCTGAGCCCCAGGCAAAATTATACTAAGACAAGAGTTTCTAACCGTCCGGGAGTCGAACATGGTCCAGGAAACTTGTATATACAGTGACTTACCACTTGGCCACGAAGTCAGATGAAAGTCAATGACAATTCTTCTGTTCTTATACCATTCGAATTCAGGTTTGAATATGAAAAACACATCTAAAGGTGCAAAATTTATCATTAATCAAATGCCAAATCCCAAACATACCAATTAGCTACGATGGTGGAGATAGGTTGGTTTCAATTCTTTATTATATAGGGAAGGATTGTTGTTGTTGTTGTTGTTGTTGTTGTTGTTGTTGTTGTTGTTAATATTTATAAAAAACCCAAGATTCAATTAAGAAAATCTTTTCAGTACAGAAAGCAAAGTAGTATATATAAATATATATTTAGAGAGAGAGAGAGAGAGAGAGAGAGAGAGAGAGAGAGAGAGAGAGA
>NC_090753.1:54103616-54108616 GCF_036898095.1 Palaemon carinicauda
GCCCTTAGATCGAAGGCTGCATAGCATCTTCTGTCCTAATATCCACTGGGAAAGGGCTTTTCGTTTGTCTGTCTGTCTGTGTTCTCGGTTTCAATGACCAGAGTTGATGATACGCCAGTTTAAACTAGTCAGTTTAATCTATCAATGTTTCTGCTCTAACTAATTGACGAATTTTCACGACACTTTTTTTTTTTTTTTTTTTTTTTTTTTTTTTTTTTTTTTTTTTTTATGAAAGCCCTACTTTTAAGATTCACAGTGGAATGGGGAATGAATTAACTCCATCCTTTAAAAAGGCAATCAAGGTATACTGTGTGCGGAGGCACTAGTTAGGTATTAACTGATAAGCGGAGTGAATGTAACTAACTTTATTTGAACACACAGAAAGCTTTTATGACAACAGTTTCAGTTAAAGAAGGTCACAAAAATTGAAACAAATTGATACAAGCACATGCCGGCAGATACAAGTTATCAGAGTTAATAACTGATAAGCGTAGTGAATGTAACTAACCATATTTCAACAAACAGCAACCTTTTATATCAACAGTCCCATGAAAGAAATATCATAACGGTGTACAATTGTATGCGTGACTCTATGCATAAATGTAAGGATCTTTTGCATCTTTTTTTTTTTAACCTATTGACGCACTTGCACTATATGCCTCTTATTTATTTCCGTTCCCGTTTCCTTTCTTCCATCTCGCTGCTCGACTTCTATATATTCACCTCCTCCAACGAAGTTGTTTATTTGTGAACTTCCTCACCACAATTTAAATCGTAGAGTAATGAAACTTGCAGGGATTAACTGTTATGTAAATAACAGGAAATTATTAGATTTTGGAGGGTCAAGGTCAAAGATCGAGGTCACTGTCTAGCAAAATGTCCAATTCATCTAATCAGCTATGAGTTTGGACATTGTTGTTACAGACTTCAAACTTGATTCATATTTGACTGTATGAAAATCCACGCCAATTAATACATGTTAAGGTCAAAGGTTAAGGTCAAGATCGAGCAAAGGTCACGAAATAAGTTACCGCGGCGGAGGTCTACACTCTACTGCGTGCCCTTCCAGATCTTTCCATTGTAACTGCAGGATTCTTACTAACCCCCAGTTTTACTTGTTTGCTGAATGGCATCACAGGCCCCAACGCCGTGCTTTTTACCCCAAAGTTATAAATATTTTTCAATCTAATCCCTGTAATTCGTACTGTACATGTAATTGTTGTTGATTAATGGATTAAGTAATTAATTAATTGTGATGATTTCTAAAGAATATAATGTTTAAAGAAAAGGGAGAGATTTTTTATTGTCTTGGAAATATAATTGATTGCTCTGTAGATACGAGTGTGAATAAATGTTATTTTAATTCACATTTTTATCTGTTAGAGAACATCATTCACAACATTCACACTAAAGCCTTTCATTTTTAATAACGTAAATGCACGTGAACATCAAGAACACAGCTTTCCCCAGAATGACATTCCTGAAAACGATTCTCTTAATCTCAACCGAAGGAAATCATCATAATGTCGTCTCTATTCAATTGTGAAAAGTTGCGGTAATGTTATGCGAAAAACGTATAGAGGTTTTTTTAATGCATTTTGAAAATATGAGAGTTATGCTAGAGGATTTTATTGTATGTGAAAAAATGTGTAGAAATTACTGATCTGTCATGGTGCAGTGATGATGTTGATTTAAATGAGCTTGGATTTATAACGAATGGTAATTTTTTTTTTTACGCTTAGAAATTACCATGTGTGTTAACCTACTTACATTAAAGTTACATAGCGTAACTAACTAAAGATAGAAACTGAGAATTGCATATATATATTTACAGTATATATATATATATATATATATATATATATATATATATATATATATATATATATATATATATATATATATATATATATATATATATATATATTAGATTAAAATGTATATATAACTTTGTGCTAAACAACACGGCGTTGGGGCCTGTGATGCCATTCAGCAACCATGTACTAAGGGTGCTTAGTAGGAATCCAGCAGTTACAATGAAAAGATCTAGAAGGGCACTCAGTAGACCCCAGACCTCCACCGCGGCAGGTTATTTCTCGACCTTTTGCTCGATCTTGACCTTGACTTTTGGCCTTAGCACATGTATTAATTGCCGTGGATTTTCATACACTCAAATATGAACCAAGTTTGAAGTCTGTGACAACGATGTCCAAACATATGGTTTAATCATTTCCATCTAAGTACATAATAGTTAATCCCGGCAAGCCCCCAACACTATTCAACACTAAATGTAATGCTTTATTAGCATACAAAATGCACGAGCACTCTCCGAACACCGTCAGTACACCAGAGAAAAATATTTGGGTTGACAACTGCAAACACGTACTAAATTCAGTGAAAGCAAGCAAGGTACTGAATGTTTACTTTACCTGTATTGTACCAGTATTGTACAAGTGTTGAAACTATCCACTTTCTGTAGACGTGTTCTACTGTGCGTATGCACCAAGCCGGTCACTCTGGAGTCACCAATGTGCTTATGCACCAGTTAGGTGGTAACTGAGAGACGGGGTAATTGCAACTAACTTTATTTCAACAAACAGCGAGCTTTTATACAACAGTTTCCGTGGAAGAAGGTCACAAAAATTTAAGTAGATTAATACAAGCACATACAGGCAGAAACGAGTTATCAGTGCGAGGGGAGAGCGATAACAACAATATGCAGAAAACAGAGATACCCTTACAGTTTACGAGTGTGTGATACACGTGCAGTACACTATTATGTGCCTGACTCGGATGCAAATCTCGCTTTTGTCAGATGACTTCTTGACTTTTAGTGGATATATCTGCGAAGTAAGTATCTACTTATCGGAGCCGTTACGGTTATATGAACGGATGACTCCAAAATGCATCAACGGATCACCAGGGAGTTTTAGGCATTGCAAAGATATTTTGCTATATTATGAAAATGATCAATCATTCTTTGACATAATGCATTAAACCATAAGCTCATAGCTATTATAATTTGGCCATGTTAAACTGCAGAAAATATTCCTCTGTTGGTTAGTCGATTTTGCTCCCGGCCAAATTCCATGAGCCTGACATGGATGTTTCCACGGCCGGGGTCACCAAAGGGTTAATGGTACCGATAATTTTATGATTTACAGATATGATCTTTTCATCTAATTACTGTTCAATGAATTAGGGATGAAAATAGATATTACTATAATTTCCTTTAAAAAAAGCATTTTATTTAAATCTCAGAATTCTGGGAAATAATCTTATTTCGTCTCTGAATTTGATATGAAAAAGGATTTTTTCCTCTTGATTTTTACAGAGTTTTCCATTATTGCATCCAATCATTGAATGACCTTCCCTGGCGCAGCACCATGCCATATGGCCCAAAATCCTTAAAGCAAGTCCATAAACGCAATCACCGATAGATAGTTATATCCAAGTGCTTACAGTACCCCGGCACGATGTTCACCAAATGGTACAATCTCGATATTGAAAATCTGTTCCGTTTCATCCCCCGAATGGCGCAGAAATTCCAAATTGTTTTACAATAGAACATCAAATTTGTGTTATCCATATATTGCGTTTTGTCTTAACTTTTATTGACGCAAGATAAGATTCCATTTTGATAATGAGACTATTTGAGATTTCTGCTTCTTGTCTCTCACTCGTTGCTCTGTAATGGCGCCAATCTATTGGCATAAAAAGACTTTGACATCGTGACTCGGCGACTATTTTACCAATAATGATCTGATACGCCTTCGTTCTTCTGCTCTTTCTTCTTCGTTCTTCTTCTCTTTCTTCTTCGTCTGCCTCTACTTCTTACCGGAATGTTATCGGAGAAGAGAATAGCCACCTCTCGATAATGGATCTTGTATCTGGTTCGGGACTTAATATTGGACGCATTTCGCAGTAAAGGCAATAATGCTCTTTCTCCATTTTATGTCTGGTCGTCGAAAAGGATCTTCTAAAGGTTTAAAGGCGGCTCATGAATGGCAGAGGCAAAGACAGTGACATTGTCCAAGAGAATGACCATATTACATATGATCAGCGCTCAAGCCCCCTCTCCAAACAAGCTAGGACCAAGGAGGGCCAGATAATGGGTGCTGATGACTCAGCAGATAGACCTATTGGCTCCCCTAAACCTCCCTTCGTTAGCCCACAAGGATGGTGAGGTTGTAGCAACCAAAGGAACTAACAAGCTTGAGTGGGACTCGAACCCAAGTCTGGCAATCACCAGGCAAGGATGCTACTACAATAATTTTGTACTCTTCTTTATCCTGCGAAGGTTTTATCCCCTGCAAACGGATAAGAAACTTTTGCGTTATTCCTATAATTAGTAAAGGTAAAGGTTAAAGGTGTCAGTTCCAATTTCATCAGAATAGAGTCTCACCAGAACGCCAGCCCAGCAAGCCCAACTCTAAACTGTGGGGCCCAAGCACAGCAGTGACCTCCCCAGTAAACCGCTTCAGTAAACCGCTTAAACTCACTGTCCCAGACTGGGATCGACCTGCTGCTACGCGAATGCTAGGCAAACACGTTACCACTGTACTAGCCAGGAGCCTTAATTTCCTTATTTAGAGGCAATATGGGAGACTTATTATGTAAGTGTTTATTCCAGGTTTTTATTGTCATTCCTTTTCGTCTTTTATTTTTTTTTTTATGTATGATGATATAAATTTGATGTTTGTTGAACGTCCTTTAACTGGTGTTACATATGCGATGGTCATGTAACACTTACCTCTACAGTATATGTCTATCTATCTATCAATATTTCTATATGTATACACATATGTATATAAACATATATTTTTATATCATATACATGCACTTTTATATATATATATATATATATATATATATATATATATATAAATACTTCTATACCTCTCTTTCCTCTCTCTTTATGTATATATTTATATAGATATACACACACACACACACATATATATATATATATATATATATATATATATATATATATATAT
>NC_090753.1:54113616-54154921 GCF_036898095.1 Palaemon carinicauda
CTTCCTATATTTCTTTATTAAGTCTTTTAGCAGAGGCAAATTCTCTTGTGGTGGAATGGACGTTTTTTTAAGAATAAGAGAGACAAAAGCTGGACTGGCTATTGGGGGTAAAAGATTCTAAACAATAATGGATGAATGTTAAACAATTAAAAGTCATATTACAATACCAATTCCAAACGTCATAATTAAGGATAAAATAAACCATAACATGCATAATTCTTCTTTAATTGGGTATATATCATTATAACAATATAATAAGGATATTCTCATTAAGAAATATTAAAACTATTCACTCTTGTGACGAAGCCGAGGGAGGTGGTGAACTCAAAGGCAGGAAGCAATCAATCGAGTTGTTTATTAAGGAACACTCTCCTTTATATACAAAACCTCAAGTCAACAGGACATAACAAGTTCGAGAGACAGACAATGTTACAGAGCAAAACCGGAGACATGATCATTCAGGTTCTTTTTAGTGCGAGGGAAGAGCGAAGATACAAGCATAATATATACAAAATAATTTATGTACGATCGTGTTACACACGGTTGGTACATGGTTCCCCTTCTAAAAATGACATACTGAATATTTTAAATAGGTGCCCTGAATCTGGAGAGGTAGTAGTAAAAACTGCGCCGATTAGCGGCAGTGAGTGGCTGTAGAAGTCGTTGGTTGGGGTGTGAGCGAGTGGGGGATGATGGGTGGCTGTGTTGCCGCTCCGGCTCGTCACGGGGTAGGCGAGTGTGTCCTACGGCATTCATAGGCGAGTGTGTCCTACGGCATTCATAGGCGTGTGTCCTACGGCATTCATAGGCGTGTGTCCTACGGCATTCATAGGCGTGTCCTACGGCATTCATAGGCCTACGGCATTCATAGGCGTGTGTCCTACGGCATTCATAGGCGTGTCCTACGGCATTCATAGGCCTATGGCGTTCATTATACAAAAGGAATTATGTACAATTGTGTGACACTGCTTCCTGCCTTTGAGTTTACCACCTCCCTCGGCTTCGTCACATTGGAGGTTTTTTTTTTTTTTTTTTTTTTTTTTTTTTTTTTTTTTTTGCAATCAACTGAGTTGTTTATTAAGGAACACTCTCCTTCATATACAAAACCTCAAGTCAACAGGACATAGCAAGTTCGAGAGACAGACAATGTTACAGAGCAAAACCGGAGACATGATCATTCAGGTTCTTTTTAGTGCGAGGGAAGAGTGAAGATACAAGCATAATATATACAAAATAATTTATGTACGATCGTGTGACACACGGTTGGTACATGGTTCCCCTTCTAAAAATGACATACTGAATATTTTAAATAGGTGCCCTGAATCTGGAGAGGTAGTAGTAAAAACTGCGCCGATTAGCGGCAGTGAGTGGCTGTAGAAGTCGTTGGTTGGGGTGTGAGCGAGTGGGGGATGATGGGTGGCTGTGTTGCCGCTCCGGCTCGTCACGGGGTAGGCGAGTGTGTCCTACGGCATTCATAGGCGAGTGTGTCCTACGGCATTCATAGGCGTGTGTGACCTACGGCATTCATAGGCGTGTGTCCTACGGCCTTCATAAGCGTGTCCTACGGCATTCATAGGCCTACGGCATTCATAGGCGTGTGTCCTACGGCATTCATAGGCGTGTCCTACGGCATTCATAGGCCTACGGCGTTCATTATACAAAAGGAATTATGTACAATTGTGTGACACTGCTTCCTGCCTTTGAGTTTACCACCTCCCTCGGCTTCGTCACATTGGAGGTTTTTTTTTTTTTTTTTTGCAATCAACTGAGTTGTTTATTAAGGAACACTCTCCTTCCTATACAAAACCTCAAGTCAACAGGACATAGCAAGTTCGAGAGACAGACAATGTTACAGAGCAAAACCGGAGACATGATCATTCAGGTTCTTTTTAGTGCGAGGGAAGAGTGAAGATACAAGCATAATATATACAAAATAATTTATGTACGATCGTGTGACACATGGTTGGTACATGGTTCCCCTTCTAAAAATGACATACTGAATATTTTAAATAGGTGCCCTGAATCTGGAGAGGTAGTAGTAAAAACTGCGCCGATTAGCGGCAGTGAGTGGCTGTAGAAATCGTTGGTTGGGGTGTGAGCGAGTGGGGAATGATGGGTGGCTGTGTTGCCGCTCCGGCTCGTCACGGGGTAGGCGAGTGTGTCCTACGGCATTCATAGGCAAGTGTGTCCTACGGCATTCATAGGCGTGTGTATCCTACGGCATTCATAGGCGTGTGTCCTACGGCATTCATAGGCGTGTCCTACGGCATTCATAGGCCTACGGCATTCATAGGCGTGTGTCCTACGGCATTCATAGGCGTGTTCTACGGCATTCATAGGCCTACGGCGTTCATTATACAAAAGGAATTATGTACAATTGTGTGACACTGCTTCCTGCCTATGAGTTTACCACCTCCCTCGGTTTCGTCACATTGGAGGTTTTTTTATTTTATTTTATTTTTTTTTTTGCAATCAACTGAGTTGTTTATTAAGGAACACTCTCCTTCATATACAAAACCTCAAGTCAACAGGACATAGCAAGTTCGAGAGACAGACAATGTTACAGAGCAAAACCGGAGACATGATCATTCAGGTTCTTTTTAGTGCGAGGGAAGAGCGAAGATACAAGCATAATATATACAAAATAATTTATGTACGATCGTGTGACACATGGTTGGTACACTCTACAGTTTCATGACAATCCTAAACGCAATGAATCGATTGCAAAGAATTTCTAAAGAAAATTAAATTTTATGGTTTTCACGCAAATATGTAAAACCAGCTAGAAACATAGAGTGTAAGACAGACTGACAAAAGGAGCCGAAATAAACGTCCAGAGGCAATGGAGGTGGCGAAACCTTGGCAATATTCGGGTCCGATTGCTTCAGTTAACCAAAGAGGAACTTGATATACCCGAGTCCAAATTGCACATCATTGGGGAAGGTAAATTGGCTGTTGCAGAGGTTGACAAGTGTCTTGATGGGCTGGGAGGGCCTAGAACTGTGCAAGGAGATAGAAGGGAATATGGTGTCATTTGGTAAATACAGGTGAATATTGTGTTTGTTTAGTATAAGTGTGTGGTGTTGTGTTTGTTATAGGTGTATGGTGTTGCGTTTGTTAAATAGAGGTAATTATTGAGTTTGTTTGGTAGGAGTGTATGGTGTTGCGTTTGTTAAATAGAGGTGATTATTGTGTTTGTTTGGTAGGAGTGTATGGTGTTGCGTTTGTTAAATAGAGGTGATTATTGTGTTTGTTTGGTTGGAGTGTATGGTGTTGCGTTTGTTGAATAGAGGTGATTATTGTGTTTGTTTGGTAGGAGTGTATGGTGTTGCGTTTGTTAAATAGAGGTGATTATTGTGTTTGTTTGGTAGGAGTGTATGGTGTTGCGTTTGTTGAATAGAGGTGATTATTGTGTTTGTTTGGTAGGAGTGTATGGTGTTGCATTTGTTAAATAGAGGTGATTATTGTGTTTGTTTCGTAGGAGTGTATGGTGGTGCATTTGTTAAATATATGTGATTATTGTGTTTGTTTGGTAGGAGTGTATGGTGTTGCGTTTGTTGAATATATGTGATTATTGTGTTTGTTTGGTAGGAGTGTATGGTGTTGCGTTTGATAAATAGAGGTAATTATTATGTTTGTTTGGTAGGATTGTATGGTGTTGCATTTGTTAAATAAAGGTGATTATTGTGTTTGTTTGGTAGGAATGTATGGTGTTGCGTTTGTTAAATAGAGGCAATTATTGTGTTTGTTTGGTAGGAGTGTATGGTGTTGCATTTGTTAAATAGAGGTGATTATTGTGTTTGTTTGGTAAGGGTGTATGGTGTTGCATTTGTTAAATAGAGGTGATTATTGTGTTTGTTTGGTAGGGGTGTATGGTGTTGCATTTGTTAAATAGAGGTAATTATTATGTTTGTTTGGTAGGAGTGTATGGTGTTGCATTTGTTAAATAGAGGTGATTATTGTGTTTGTTTGGTAGGAATGTATGGTGTTGCATTTGTTAAATAGAGGTGATTATTGTGTTTGTTTGGTAGGAGTGTATGGTGTTGCATTTGTTAAATAGAGGTGATTATTGTGTTTGTTTGGTAGGGGTGTATGGTGTTGCATTTGTTAAATAGAGGTAATTATTATGTTTGTTTGGTAGGAGTGTATGGTGTTGCATTTGTTAAATAAAGGTGATTATTGTGTTTGTTTGGTAGGAATGTATGGTGTTGCGTTTGTTAAATAGAGGCAATTATTATGCTTGTTTGGTAGGAGTGTATGGTGTTGCATTTGTTAAATAGAAGTAATGATTGTGTTTGTTTGGTAGGAGTGTATGGTGTTGCGTTTGTTAAATATATGTGATTATTTTGTTTGTTTGGTAGGAGTGTATGGTGTTGCGTTTGATAAATAGAGGTAATTATTATGTTTGTTTGGTAGGAGTGTATGGTGTTGCATTTGATAAATAGAGGTAATTATTATGTTTGTTTGGTAGGAGTGTATGGTGTTGCGTTTGATAAATAGAGGTAATTATTATGTTTGTTTGGTAGGAGTGTATGGTGTTGCGTTTGATAAATAGAAGTAATTATTATGTTTGTTTGGTAGGAGTGTATGGTGTTGCGTTTGATAAATAGAGGTAATTATTATGTTTGTTTGGTAGGAGTGTATGGTGTTGCATTTGTTAAATAGAGGCAATTATTGTGTTTGTTTGGTAGGAGTGTATGGTGTTGCATTTGATAAATAGAGGTAATTATTATGTTTGTTTGGTAGGAGTGTATGGTGTTGCGTTTGATAAATAGAGGTAATTATTATGTTTGTTTGGTAGGAGTGTATGGTGTTGCGTTTGATAAATAGAGGTAATTATTATGTTTGTTTGGTAGGAGTGTATGGTGTTGCATTTGATAAATAGAGGTAATTATTATGTTTGTTTGGTAGGAGTGTATGGTGTTGCGTTTGATAAATAGAGGTAATTATTATGTTTGTTTGGTAGGAGTGTATGGTGTTGCGTTTGATAAATAGAGGTAATTATTATGTTTGTTTGGTAGGAGTGTATGGTGTTGCGTTTGATAAATAGAGGTAATTATTATGTTTGTTTGGTAGGAGTGTATGGTGTTGCGTTTGATAAATAGAGGTAATTATTATGTTTGTTTGGTAGGAGTGTATGGTGTTGCGTTTGATAAATAGAGGTAATTATTATGTTTGTTTGGTAGGAGTGTATGGTGTTGCGTTTGATAAATAGAGGTAATTATTATGTTTGTTTGGTAGGAGTGTATGGTGTTGCATTTGTTAAATAGAGGCGATTATTTTGTTTGTTTGGTAGGAGTGTATGGTGTTGCGTTTGTTAAATAGAGGCGATTATTGTGTTTGTTTGGTAGGAGTGTATGGTGTTGCATTTGTTAAATAGAGGTGATTATTGCGTTTGTTTCGTAGGAGTGTATGGTGTTGCATTTGTTAAATAGAGGTGATTATTGCGTTTGTTTGGTAGGGGTGTATGGTGTTGCATTTGTTAAATAGAGGTAATTATTGTGTTTGTTTGGTAGGAGTGTATGGTGTTGCATTTGTTAAATAGAGGTAATGATTGTGTTTGTTTGGTAGGAGTGTATGGTGTTGCATTTGTTAAATATATGTGATTATTGTGTTTGTTTGGTAGGAGTGTATGGTGTTGCGTTTGATAAATAGAGGTAATTATTATGTTTGTTTGGTAGGAGTGTATGGTGTTGCATTTGTTAAATAGAGGCAATTATTGTGTTTGTTTGGTAGGAGTGTATGGTGTTGCGTTTGTTAAATAGAGGCAATTATTGTGTTTGTTTGGTAGGAGTGTATGGTGTTGCATTTGTTAAATAGAGGTGATTATTGCGTTTGTTTCGTAGGAGTGTATGGTGTTGCATTTGTTAAATAGAGGTGATTATTGTGTTTGTTTGGTAGGGGTGTATGGTGTTGCATTTGTTAAATAGAGGTAATTATTGTGTTTGTTTGGTAGGAGTGTATGGTGTTGCATTTGTTAAATAGAGGTGATTATTGTGTTTGTTTCGTAGGAGTGTATGGTGTTGCTTTTATTAAATAGAGGTGATTATTGTTTTTGTTTGGGAGGCGTGTATGGTGTTGGGTTTGTTAATTATAGGTGATTATTGTGTTTGTTTGGTAGGAGTGTATGGTGTTGCATTTGTTAAATAGAGGTGATTATTGTGTTTGTTTGGTAGGAGTGTATGGTGTTGCATTTGTTAAATAGAGGTAATGATTGTGTTTGTCTGGTAGGAGTGTATGGTGTTGCGTTTGTAACATAGAGGTGATTATTGTCTTTGTTTGGTAGGAGTGTATGGTGATGTGTTTGTTAAAAAGAGGTGATTATTGTGTTTGTTTGGTAGGAGTGTATGGTGATGCGTTTGTTAAAAAGAGATGATTATTGTGTTTGTTTGGTAGGAGTGTATATTGCGTGTGTTAAATAGATCCGAATATTGTGTTTTGTAAAAGTGTATGGTATTGCGCATGTTAATTAGAGATAAATGTTTTATTTTTCTTTTGTAGGAGCGTATGGTAATCTGTTTGTTAAATTGGTGTGAATATTGTGTTTGTTTGGTAGAAGTATATTGTGTTGCGTATGATGAATAGCGGTGAGTATTTGTGTGTGTGTGTGTGTGTATGTGTATGTGTGGGTGTGTGTGTATAGTGGTGTTTGTTAAATAGGGATGAATATTTTGTTTTGTGTTTTTAGGTAGATGTGAATATTGATGTGTACTAAAATATAAATATGAATGTTCCTGTCTTTGTTATATATACGGTAATGGTGTGTTTGTTAGATGTTGTGGAGGAGAATAGTGTGACCTTCCTGACAGGTTTACTTATAACAATTATGCAATGATTATGAGACTAGACGCAGTATTGAATTAAAAGCTCAAGATAGAGACGAATGGCGAAATCTAACCGAGGCCCTTTGCGTCAATAGGCGTAGTAGGAGATGATGATCATGATGATGATGAGACTAAATTGTTTATCAAGAGTTAGCCCATATTTTAGCTATACCAAAAAAAGGGATGGGGGTAAGAAAGTCAAAATTAAGAGGAAAATTTTTTTCATAGCTATACTACGAATGTATCACCATGATAATTAAATCTACATATCCATTAATAACTTTCGGTAAATGTTTTTATGTTTAGCAGGCTGACCTAAGTCTCTTCATAGTTTATGTATGACCGATGTCTTTTAACGTTGTTACATTATTTATTCATTATTCATTTTTCCTTATTTCTATCCTTAAAGGTTTAAAGGCCTCTCATGAATGGCAGAGGCAAAGGACAGTAACTTTGCCCTATCAAGCAGGACAATGCCCTCGAGACTGACCATACATCATATGATTAGTGGCCAAGCCCCCTCTCCACCCAAGTTAGGACCAGGGAGGGACAGGCAATAGCTGCTGATGACTCAGTAGATACATCTATAGGATACCCCAAACCCCGCAACCTTACCTCACAAGGATGGTGAGGTTGCAGACACTAATGGCACTAACCAGACTGAGCGGGACGCGAACCCCCGACTGAAAAATACCAGGCAGAGAGGTTACCAATCATGCCACAACAACCCTAAAAATGGGATATCTTTTTTCTTTTGGGTACCCTAAGTTTATATCATCCTGCTTTTCCAACTGGCTAGTGAAGATAACAACAATAACAACAACATAAGCCTTCATTAAATCTTTTATTTGGGAGTAGTATTAACCTAGATTCAAGTAATAAGGTATCTGAAGAATTTGACTTTAGTTTTATTTTCGAATAATCAGATTTATAACAAGAAAAAGCGTAAAGATATAAAAAAGGACCATTTCACATGTCCAGAAGCACGACATTTTCAAATATATTTTTCTGCCGGAAGTTTCTTTTTAGTGGAAGAAAACACGGTGCTCTTGAATATGGAATTTCCCCCCAGGTCAAAGCCTCACTTGGTATTTCTCTCTCTCTCTCTCTCTCTCTCTCTCTCTCTCTCTCTCTCTCTCTCTCTCTCTCTCTCTCTCTCTCTCTCTCTCTCTCTCTCTCTCTCTCTTGTTACTTTAGAATTTCATTTCTGCGTCCCAAGTCTTTAAAGAACGGGTAAAGAATTCTTATATTGATTCGCTTTTATTTAATAAAAGAAAATCATTTAAAGCATTTATGTATTACATGTTTATTCGTTTAATCTCCTGAATAAAAAAAATACTTTATAGTATTTTATAGATTGTGTTGTTTATATTCCGAACTCTCACCAAGTGTAGATCAAAATAAATTTATTTAGGTTGTGGTATAAAATGACTTCAGGGGCCCCAAAGAGAATGTTTAAAATGGCCACTAAAAGGGTCTATAAATAGGAGACTTAAGATGCTGGCTATATACAAAAAGAAAACATTAAGAATGCCATTTTGAGAAAGCCCAGAATGTCAAGTAAGCCTAATGGAATATAGCCTTACTAGAATATTTATATTGGTGCCCGATGTGGTAACGTCCCTGACTGGTGAATGCCAGACTGGGGTTCGAGTCCCGCTCAAGCTAGCTAGTTCCTTTGGTCGCTTCAACCTTACCATCCTTGTGAGCTAAGGAAGGTGGGTTTGGGGAAGCCTATAGGTCTGTTTGCTAAGTCATCAGCAGGAATTGCCTGGCTCTCCTTGGTCCTAGCTTTGGTGGAGAGGGGGCTTGGGTGCTGATCATATACAGTATATATATATATATATGTATATATATATATATATATATATATATATATATATATATATATATATATATATATATATATATATATATATATGGTCAGTCTTTAAGGCATTTTCCTGCTTGATAGGGCAATGTCACTGTCCCAATAAACCTCAAGACACTACGAAATATAAAGGGCTTAGAATACCGTATAAATCCAATTAAATATTCAGGTAAAAGGCATATAACAAATACTCTACTCTGTTAAAGGGACTAGAATTCCTTCTAAATTTAATCAAGTACGCCAAAACATAGCACAGAGACTTGTTAAATTAGATGAAAATCTCTAAGTTAATTCTCATATATTACCTATTAAACCAGATGAAATATTCAAGTAAAAGGCCTAAAACACCACTTAATCTCGATAAAACTACTTTATAAAGGGTTCTAGAATTCCTTCTAAATTTAATTAAGTACTCCATAAAAAAAAGCACAGAAAGTTTCTAAAACAGATGAGAATCTCTTAAGTTGAATCTCCTAGAATACCTGATAAACCCAATGAGAAAACCCCACTGCAAGAGAGCGTACAACTCCTGGTAATCTCCCCAAAATAAACTGCATTGTTTGAAGGTTAACGTTGCATGCTAAACTCTGTGCATCCCCCATTACTTCTAATTCAGCTCTCTTGCTCTTCGTGACTCCAAACCACTCTGAGCTTGCGTCAGGCAGGCAATGATTTAATCACCACCGAGGCAATTTGTAAGTCAACTTTCACTGTTATTGTCATTATTGAGATATCACAGAAAGGGAGTAATTCAAATATACATTTATAGCAAAGTAATCATTTGTCTAAATGGTCATAATAACACGTTTTCTATTTGTGTGGATAATGTTATCACATATCTAGAACATAATTCTCATCCTTTTTTATTAATAACTGATATACATATGCAACCGTATATTTATCTTTCGAATAAAAAGCTCAATTATACTTATGCAACAATTTTATCATTTGTACTTATGCAACAATTTTATCATTTGTATGAATTGCAAGGTCATACATATGCAACAAAATATACCATCTTTGGCATAAATTACTTGAAAATTATCATATGTACTAATAACTCGTATACATATGGATGCCCTCATTTGCATGAATACCCCCATATATAAATTGGTCTGTATATCTTAAAATATGCATTTGCAAACGGGGGAAATGGGAGAAAATAAATAAATGAAGAAAACGAAGGAAGAAGATCAAGGGGTGTTCCAGGTGAGGGTTCCAGACGAGCCTCAATTAAACCACAGGAATATAATATCTGGCTCGGAGGCTTACGCCTTTGATCCTCGTCCAGAGAATAAGGACCATTTATTAGGGGAAGAATTGCGAGGCGAGCCAAGCAAGGTCTGGATTTCCTTTCTGTTCAGAGGAAATTATCGTAATCCAATTTCCAGAAGTGACGACTTCATTTCGGGAATTCCAGGTACTGCACGGAACTGCAGGTGATTTGCTGGTACTGCACGGAAATAGTAGTTACTGTGTGGGAACTGCAGATACTCCATGGGAATTGCAGGGAAATTGCACGTACTGCACGAGAACTGCAAAAGATTTGCAGGCGCTGTACAAGAATTGCAGGTACTGCATAGGAATTGCAGTTACTGCGCGGGAATTGCAGATACTGCGTGGGAATTGCAGGTACTACACGGGAACTGCAGGTGATTTGCAGGTACTGTGCGGTAATTGCAAATACTGCGCGGGAATTGCAGATATTGAGCGGGAATTGAAGGTACTGCATGGAAATTGTAGGTACCGCATTGGGATTGCAGGTACTGCACGACAATTTCAGATACCTCACGGGATTGGCAGATACTACACGGGAATTGCAGATAATGCACGGGAGTTGTAGTTACTGCATGGTAATTGCAAATACTGCGCGGGAATTGCAGATATTGAGCGGGAATTGCAGGTACTGCATGGAAATTGTATGTACCGCATTGGGATTGCAGGTACTGCACGAGAATTTCAGATAATGCACGGGAATTGTAGTTACTGCACGGGAATAGCAGATACTGCATGGGAATTGCAGTTATTGCACGGGAATGGCAGGTAGTACGCGTGAATTGCAGGTACTGCAATGGAATTGCAGATACTGCCGGGAATTGCAGATACTGTACTGGAATTGCAGACACTGCCCGGAGAATTGCATATACTACAAATACTGCACCTGAATTGCAGATACTGCACCACTTTGACTTGCCCCGGTTCTGTTTACGTATCTGACTTCTGTCGATGAAGTTGGAGAAGTTGGGAGGTGGTGATGTTTTGTCTGTTAATTGCTCTGGTGAAGTTGTGAGGCTGATGTTTTTTTAATCTGTGCTTGTTTGTGAAGGGGTATGTTTGGTAGCCTAAGTACACTGGAAAGGAAATGGCGATTTTGTTGAAATACATTCTGATTTAACTTACTTTTATGTTGTTATTATTATTATTATTATTATTATTATTATTATTATTATTATTATTATTATTATTATTATTATCCCCAGTTATAAGTTATATGCTGAGAAACACAATACTTTTTTTGTTTGCATTACCATTATTCCTTTTCAAGTTGACAATGAATTTAGATATATATCATCTTTATATCCCATCATAAATGCATAAACGGCAGTTTATTTTCAATGCAATTAAAAAATTCTTATTGTAATAATCTCCATAAAAGAGAGTCTACAGTTTATCCTTCTCTGTTTCGATCATATTGAGAATTTCACATCCAATATTTGAGGAGCAATTTCTCAGCTCATTGTAAATCTTTGATTGTGTTACATTTCATTTCTGTTTAAAGTTTCATTCCAATAATTATAATTTGAAGAAACTTTCGTTATAATAGTGGTTCGTCATTAGTTTTCAACTATGTTAAGATAAACAGAGCTTAGCTAATGTGTTGGTATGTATGAAATTCCCAACAGTCAACCAGTGAAAATGCCCGTAAAATAATGAAGATGGGGAACGAAAGTGAATCAAAGCATAGAGTAAAGTTATGACTTTTGAAGGAAAGTCATTTTCCAGTTATATGAAGATTTTAGAGATGTGTCTTCCAACTTGAGAGAGAGAGAGAGAGAGAGAGAGAGAGAGAGAGAGAGAGAGAGAGAGAGAGAGAGAGAGAGAGAGAGAAAATCACAGGAAGTAGACCATGAAAAAAATTTATTGAATGAAGTTTTGGAAAGTGTACGATTTGAAAGTAAAAGTTTAGTGAAGACTCGAGAAGTTATTGAAAGCATCATATGATTTCACGGTTTGCGTATTCAACAAGGCAAAGAGATTATAAAGTTTAGAATGACGATTCAGAAATTTAAGAGATCTTTCAAGTGTTCATTAAAATGTGATCATCCTCGTCACTTCATCAGTATATCGGGTTTCGACCTTGTATTCTCTCCACATGTCTAAACCACTTCAGCGTATTTTACACTCCTAACACATCAATCTCCATGTTTTATCAACTGGATCGTTCCTTGCTGTCCAACTCCTCTTTCTTTTATCGCTGTTTATATTTTTGGAAAGGGTTACCGTTTAAAGGTTTTAAGGCTGCTCATGAACAGCAGAGGTAAAGGAGAGTGACATTGCCTTACAAGCAGGACAATACCTTAGAGACTGACCATATATATATATATATATATATTTATATATATATATATATATATATATATATATATATATATATATGATCAGCGCCTAAGCCCCCTCTCCACCCAAGCTAGGACCAAGGAGGTCCAGGCAATGGCTTCGGATGACTCAGCAGATAGACCTATAGGCTACCCTCTCCCCATCATTAGCTCACAAGGATAGTTAGGTTGTCGCGAACAAAAAAAAAAAACTAACTAGTTTGGAGGTCTTTTTCGATACCAAAGTATTGAGGGAGTTGTGGTGATTTTGCCAATGTTTAAACCAAAGGAATGTCAATATTTTCATATATGACCCTGGGATTTAGGGTTTTTAGATATGACACTCTCTGCATTCTGTCCATTTTGCCTGCCACTGTACTTTTGAAATGCTCTCAGTCCATCAAGCGGGTTCGAGTTTTAATTTAGACATTCTAGATATAATGGTACAGTTGGCTTCATTAATTCCGGTACACTTCATGAGAAGCTAGGGAGACGTCTGACAGCTGTGCAATGTAGCAGGTGATTCTGTGTTTAGCAATCTCTCAATCCATCTCACTTGTCGAGAAGTCAAATAATTTTTATAATACAAATCCCGTAAGGGGCAATGATCACTTTGCAACTCAATCTACTGACCTAATAAAAAGAACTGATGCCTCTCTAGAACCCAAAGAATAGCCAAAGCCTCTCGATCAAATGTACTATAATTCTTTTCTGCCCCTTTTAACGCCCGGAAAGCAAACAAATGGGTCGCTCTCTGCCTTTATCATCTCGTTGAGAAACTACACTACCAGTAGCTATGCTACTCGCATCTGTTGTCACTATAAACGGGTGATCAAATCTAGCATATGCGAGTAATTGATTGCTAGTTAAGGCAGCTTTTAAATGGTTAATGGTCCTCTCTTCTTCCACTACCCAACTTATTACTTTTTGTTTCTTTAAAGCATCTAAGGGCCTCGCTATCTCTCCAAAACCTCTTATGAATTTACGGTAATACCCAGCGAGCCGTAGGAACCCAGCTACTTCCTTAGAGTTACATGGTATGGGGAAATCTCTAATAGCCGCTACTTTACTGGGGCAGGGTTGGATACCTTCTGGGGTTATTATGTGACCTAAAAATTCGACCTGCTTCCAGAAAAATTTGCGCTTTTACAAATATATTTCCACACCATTACGTCGCAATGCTTCTAAAACTTTATGAATATTATTATTATGTTTTTTGGCTGTTTTCCCTGTAATTATGATATCGTCTAAATAAACAAGAACACTAAGGCCAATTAAGGGAGACAAAACCGCCATCATCACTCAAGAAAAATGACTTGGAGCATTTTTAACACTGAAAGGAAGAAAAATAAACTTAAATAGTTGATCGTTAGCTATAAATGCCGTTTTACATTTACTATCTTCCTGAATGGGTATTTGATAGTATCCAGATTTTAAATCAACAGTTGTAAAATATTTACTCTCACAAGTAATTCTTCGATCGAGGGCAATGGAAATGCATTATCCTTAGTGACTGCATTCAACTTCCTATAATCAACACACAATCTTACAGGGCCATCCTTTTTCATAACAGCTACAATTGGAGAAGCCCAGGGGGATTTGTTCTCCTCTATTATCCCTTGTTCCCTTGATTTATTAATTTCCCTTTCTATCTCTCCCTGGAAATGAATGGTTACCTTATAAGGCCTTCAGCTGATCGGCTCCGCCTGCCCAGTTTCAATGCTAAAGGGAAATCAATTAATCCTCCCGGGTGGCTCATCTCCAATTACAATTACATTGGAATAATTATTGACAATGTCACTAACTACAGGTTGATATTCTGACGAACATAGTTTTCGTGCTTGCATAATCAAATTCTGTGTGCGTTCGTCTGTGCGGGCTGGAGTTGTGGCTCCCAACATTCCATTATAAGCAATTTCACATAACTCTAATTCACACACAGAATCTTTTCCTAACACAACTCTCTCATTTGACAAATTAACTATCGTTACATCAGGTCTGTTCTCTTTTATTTCCGTCAAGCCCTCTAATATCATATGGGCCCAATTGTCATGGGGTTTAATAACAACCTTGGTTCCTTCCGGAGGAGGGTGACATGAGGTCAGTGATATGCTCGTAAGCGTCTGGGGAGACAACACTTCTCCTCTCTCAGGTATAGCTGTTATCTTACTTAAATGTCTCTCCAAGCTCGCACAAACACTTACTCTCTCATGACTTTCTATCGGCAAAATGTACCCTCCTGCTTTTACTGTTATTGTATCTTTTCCCCCAAAAAAATGCATATTTGATTATTAGAGATAAAATCAATTCCCAAAATAGCCTAGATTCCAGTAATTCCCAAGGTGGGCAGGTAAAAAAAATCATGTGTAAACTTAACAGATCCCACCATAAATTTGATGATCATTGTATGGTTTATGCGTAGTTTATTTCCTCCTGGTGTGTCTAAGACAATGGATGCCGCTGACTGTAGTGGGTTTGAGGAGAATCTTTTTTCAACCAGTGAAACGCTGGCTCCTGTGTCGATCAGCGCTCGAATGGATTTATCTGGCAGGTCAATCCTAACTGCTAACATTCCTAGATGGCCATTACGAGATATGGGGCACGGGCCAAAGACCTCTTCTGCAATGCCGATGCTCTCTAGTGCTGCAGGGGTGAGGTCGGGGGTACCGATGGAGGCCCCAGTGCCTGCCCTGCCACGTCAGACGTCACTGCTTCCTTGGCTACTTCTTGTGATGTCATGCAGGGGGGCATCGAACTCCCTCGTCTCCCCCTTCCTCTGTTTCCTTTTCCTCGGATGTTGGGCAGGGGAAGGTGTGTGCATGCCACAGCCCGCTCGCCATGGGCATTTTTTTCTGAGCATTCTCGAGATAGATGACCGTAGGCCTGACAAGTGTAACAGTGGGAGGATCCTTGGGTGGGGCACTCCACTCGTCGGTGCCCCTCTCTCCCACACTGCTAACATCTTCCAATTTGCTGACTTTGGGGGTCGATGAGTGCCTCTCATGGCTGCCAACTTTTTGGAATTAGGCCAGTTATTCCCAGTGATTTTTTCTTCTGGCAATCTGTCTAAAATGTTTTGTATCGCACTCACTAAGTCTACTAACGATCAATTGTCATCGAATAAATAACCACATAAATACGGGTTTACTAATCTGCCAATATGTTTACGGGCAATTGCTTTTTTATCACCTTTTTGGAGATTGGCATTCTGGGTAGCAAATGAATCGCAATCCCCAAAAATGCGAGTTGCAAAACTAAGAACTGATTCACTTTCCGGTATTTTAGGTTTGTAATGTTCTTTTATGTCTCCCTTTCTCGCATCAGGTAAGGCATACTTCTCAATCAAACGTCCATTGCAGGAGCATCTTTCAGCAATCTAATTACTTGAATAACTTTTTCTCTTTCCGACCACCCATGTGGCTACTTCAAAGTCTCTCAAATACACTTCAATAGATTGGAACCCTTCATTAAGCCGCTGGTCCTCAAAAGTCCTAACACTTGCCTGGAGTTCTGGCAACTTTTGAACTACAATTTGCGTATCTTCACTCGGCTGTGCATGTTTAATTTCACTTGTGTGCGTTTGGACTTCGTACATGTACCGTCGGATAGGCTGCGGTTGTGCACCGCTCCTCTTCTCGTTCCACCAAGAATCTGTTCATTAACTGTTGTAAGTTATCTAACTTTTTTTCCAATTCTTGCGTTCTAATTTCCTGTCTATATTCTTCATCGGGAACACTATTCCCACTGCTCCATCGTTCTCGTCTCCTGCAGCAACAGCGTCTGTTATGTTAGTCCTTGTATATCTAAGCATCTTTAACTTTTATTTTACCGGCTCAAAGAGCAACTTCGCTCACAGCATACTCAAAAAGACGTATTTTTACACCTGACACCAATATGACCCATGCTTGACTGATAATGAGATGTCGGAATATGGGTTTTCTTCATTTACTACCAAAGGCTCGTAAGTACACTATAATGTACACAGCTATCACTCTCTCGGGCACGAGAGCCTTGTCTACTTGAGCGCACAAAGGCAACTGAACTCCCTTCGCTACCAAAATGCAATCTTGCTACAATGATATGCTGAGTTATAGGTTTTTGTGGAATTCTCATGATTAAAGAGTTCAATCACCTTGATGTACAACACATCTACATAAATGAATTAGGATATATATATATATATATATATATATATATATATATATATATATGTGTGTGTGTGTGTGTGTGTGTTTATACAATATGTACATATATACATAACTGCCTGCATGTGCGCTTATATATTTATATACGTGTACTTGAGTGTGTACTTATCATTATCATTATAATCATCATTATCATCATGAGCCATTACTAGTCCACTACAGAAAAAAGGCTTCAGACATGTCATTCCGCTTGCGTCTATTTATGGTCTGTCTGTGCCAAATCCCACCCGCAAACTTTCTAAATTGGTCAATCCATCGTTTTCTCTTCCTTCCCCTACCTTTTTTGCAATTTCTTGGGACCCATTATGTTATTCTTAATGTCAATCTATTGTCTGTCCTTATTATATGTCCTGCCGTTGTCCATTTCATTTCCTTACAAGTTTTTAGAATATACTCTACTTTGGTTTGGTCTCATATCCATGTTGTTCTTTTTGTTTCTTAGTGATATTTCCGTCACTTTCCTTCCATAGCTCTTTGAGTTGTAAGTAGTTTATGTTCTAAGGTTTTAGTAAGGCTCCAAGTTTCTGATGTTAATACTGATATGACTATCTAATTAAATACTTTTCTTTTTAGAGAAAGTGGCATCTTACTTTTCATAATCTCATTTTGTTTACCAAACGCTCTCCATCCCATACTTACTGTCTAACCTAAATATGTATAATCATTAGCAATCTCTAGAGATTCCTCCGTAACTCTTATTTGTTTTCTCTTTGCATTTTCATGGTACATTATCTTAGTTTTACTCATATTCATTTTCATTCCTACATTTATGCTTTCTATATTCATATATATATATATATATATATATATATATATATATATATATATATATATATATATATATATATGTCCGTATCTGCTTCTACCTCTGCATATAGAATTGTGTGTGTAAGCGTGCCTGAGAGAGAGAGAGAGAGAGATCCCACTTGTTGCTCTATTAGCTTTTTAGAAAAGATATTTATTACTTTCTGTCGATGTAGTAAAGAAAATGAAGAACTCACAAATACATTTTCCAATTCATATCGGAATAAAGACGACCAAGGAAATACTATATAGTCTCACTATTGTACCAACCGTGTGTCACACGATCGTACATAAATTATTTTGTATATATTATGCTTGTATCTGCGCTCTTCCCTCGCACTAAAAAGAACCTGAATAATCATGTCTCCGGTTTTCCTCTGTAACATTGTCACTTCTCGAACATGTATTTTCCTGTTGCTTTGAGGTTTTGTATATAAAGGAGAGTGTTCCTTAATAAATTACTCAGTTGATTGCATCCTGCCTTTGAGTTCACAACCCTCTCTCGGCCCGTCACATTGGTGACCCCGGAAGTCGACTCGCTCCCACCGCCTTCCACCCCCACCCCCTCGCCCCTCCATCGTTGGTACTATGGCCGACTCTACGGCAGTTGGTGCTGCGGCCGCTCCATTCAAACTTTCATCGTTTGCCAGCGGAGAGGCGTTTGCTTGGTTTCAGCGCGCAGAAGTCCAGTTTCGCATCAGGGGCGTGACTCGCTCAACCACCAAAGCGGATTATGTTCTCGCGACGATACCCGAGGACACCTTCCCAGGAATATCCGACTGGCTTTGTGAACAAGGAGACACCCCAATAGCGTATGACGCCCTCAAAACATACCTTCTGCAGCAGTACTCGCCGTCGTCAGCCGCCCGTATAGTAAAGCTTTTTCAGCTCTCGCAACAACCGTTGGGGGACCTAAGGGCTTCGCTTGCCCTCAGGGAAATGACCAGTATCGCTCGCCTTCAACCTGCCGCAGACGGCTCTCCTCGTGAGGTGAACCTACTTCGTGCCCTTTGGGTACGCCGTTTACCAGAACCTGTACGCGCTGCCATACCCGATGTCAATAGTTTACCCATAAAGGACTTGATGACCAAAGCCAACGCCCTTATGGACAGCCACTTCAAGACCTCCATCAACGCCTCCACCCCTGACGAAGAGGATGCCTATTCAACGTCAACCGAAGCTGACATGAATGCCATAGGACATACACGCCTACCCCGTGACGTGCCGAAGCAGCGACAAAGCCGCCCACCACCTACCAATCGCTCGCGCCCCAACGAACGACTTCTACAGCCACTTACTACCTCCCATCCGCCGCAGTTTTGCTACTACCACTTCAGATTCGGGGCAACCGCGAAGAAATGTGCCAAGGATTGTCAGTGGCCCAAAAACGTGTAAGTAGGCCATCGCTTGTGGCGGTGGCCTCCCATGTTTCTAATCTTTTCTTTTTACAGGATGCCGGAACGTGCGTGCGATTTATGGTAGACATGGGTGCTTGTCGTTCTCTTTTGCCAAGGAAACTCTTCAAGGCACGACGTAGTCTGTCTACATCTGCCGACGTCCGCTTGGTAGCTGCCAACGGATCTGCGATACCCACCTACGGTTACGAGAACCTCACATTATCGTTCGGAAACGGTAAATTCAATTGGAAGTTTCTCGTTGCTGACATTATCATGCCAATCCTCGGTGCGGATTTCCTCTCTCATTTCCACCTTCTGGTCGATGTCGCCCACCGACGATTGGTCAACGCAGACTCATACTTGTCGACACCTCTTCAACCTGCCCCCTCTAACCTCGCTCTCCACATCAGCGCACCCACGGATCCCTACGCCCACCTCCTCACGTCGTACCCGGAAGTTTTCCGTCCAGAACTTCGCCAAACGCCCACGGTTCCTGCCAAGCACGGTATTTATCACCATATCAAGACGACGGGACCCCCAGTCCTCGCAAAATTCAGACGTCTGGCACCGGAACGATTGGCAGCCGCCAAACAGACGTTCGCCGAAATGGAGGAAATGGGCCTTTGCCAAAAGGCCTCCAGCCGATGGTCGTCACCCTTACACATCGTTCTGAAGAAAGACGGCTCCCTCCGTCCGTGCGGGGATTACAGGCGCCTGAACATGCAAACAGAACCGGATCACTACCACCTCCCTAACATTGCCGACGTGACCTCCTACCTGCACAAAGCAAAGGTTTTCTCTACGCTCAACCTCCTGAAGGGGTATTAGCAGGTGCCTATGAACCCAGAAGACATCCCCAAGACCGCCATCACCACTCCGTTTGGTACATACACCTTCAATTACTCCTGTTTTGGCCTTCGTAATGCCTGGGCAACGTTTCAACGTCTCATGGATGGCATCTTAGGGGACCTCCCTTTCTGTGTATGTTATGTGGACGACATACTTGTGTTCTCCTCCTCAAAAGAGGAACACCTGCGCATCGTGCTCGACCGCCTGCAACAAAACGGCCTTGTAGTCCGGTACGACAAGTGTACCTTTGGCGCCAACGAAGTGTCGTTTTTAGGGCACCGCATCACTCATAAAGGAGTCCATCCCCTCCCTGAGAAGGTAGCAGCCGTTCAGAACTTCCCCGCGCCCTCGACCGTCAAAGCTCTGCAGGAATTCTTGGGCATGATCAACTATTATCACCGTTTTCTGCCAGCCATTGCCGCCTCTCTTGCTCCCCTCTACGCCTCCCTCAAGGGCAAGCCAAAGGACCTGAAGTGGGGTCCCCTTCAAGATGCAGCCTTCTGCAATGCAAAGAAGGCCCTATCAACTGCTGCGGCTCTCACTTTTCCTATCCCACATGCCCCTCTCCTTCTCTCCACCGATGCCAGCGACGTCGCTATTGGTGCAGTACTCGAGCAGGTGGTCAACGGCTCGCCCCGCCCATTGGCCTTCTTCAGCAGAAAACTGTCCAAGGCAGAATCGGGTTATTCTACCTTCGATCGAGAATTGCTGGCAGTGCACTTGGCTGTCCGACACTTTCGCCATTTCTGAGAAGGTACGCCCTTCGTCATTTGCACAGACCACATGCCTCTGGTGCATGTCTTCACTCGACAGTCTGACGCCTTGTCCGTCCGTCAACGCCGACATCTCTCCGCCGTGGCTGAATACAATTGCACCCTTCAATACGTCCCTGGGAAAATTAATCCCGTTGCCGATGCCCTGTCAAGAAACATGTTGGCTGCCTTTCAACTGGGATTGGATTACAACGCCCTGGCTGAAGCCCAATGAGAATTGCTGGCAGTGCACTTGGCTGTCCGACACTTTCGCCATTTCTGAGAAGGTACGCCCTTCGTCATTTGCACAGACCACATGCCTCTGGTGCATGTCTTCACTCGACAGTCTGACGCCTTGTCCGTCCGTCAACGCCGACATCTCTCCGCCGTGGCTGAATACAATTGCACCCTTCAATACGTCCCTGGGAAAATTAATCCCGTTGCCGATGCCCTGTCAAGAAACACGTTGGCTGCCTTTCAACTGGGATTGGATTACAACGCCCTGGCTGAAGCCCAATGACAGGATCCAGAGTATCAAGCTTGTAGGACATCCTGCACGTCCCTCCGTTGGGAAGACTTTCCCCTCGAAGACTCCAACACCACCCTCCTCTGTGACGTCAGTACTGGTAGACCGCGACCTTGGATTCCTGCTCCCATGCGCCGACAGGTGTTTGATTTCATTCACGGCCTTTCACATCCCTCGTGCCGTTCTACTGCACAGCTGCTGAAGGCAAAGTTCATTTGGCACGGCATTTCTAAGGATGCTAAGGATTGGGTCCGTGCCTGTACTTCTTGCCAAACTTCCAAAGTTCATCGACACACGGATTCAGGAGTGGGCACCTTTCCTCAACCTCAGCGTCGTTTCGCACACATTCACGTCGACGTTGTAGGCCCCCTACCCACATCACAAGGACATCGTTACCTGTTTACCGTCATCGACCGCTCCACTAGTTGGCCTGAAGCCATTCCCATGGAAACTGCAACGTCCGCCTCATGTACATCTGCCTTACTCTCTGGATGGATTTCAAGATTCGGTATACCTGAGCATATTACTTCTGACAGGGGAACCACTTTCACCTCTCAATTGTGGACATCATTAGCAAATCTCCTGGGCATCACCCTACATCAGACAACGGCCTACAACCCCGCTGCCAATGGAATGGTTGAACGTTTTCATCGCACCCTCAAAGCAGCTTTGATGTCCCGCTGCAAGGATTGCAACTAGTTTACTCAGCTTCCCTGGGTCCTCCTGGGACTAAGGACCACTCATTAAGATGCCCTTGACGTCTCGGCAGCTGAAATGGTGTATGGCGACCCGTTGGTCGTCCCTGCCGAATTTTTTCCTTCCACAACCTCCTCCGACGATCTCCAGCGCATACGTCATGTCGTGGGAAAATTTACTCCGTGCCGCCAGACTTACAAGCCCCCAGCGAAGCATCACATACCAACGGACTTGCACTCTGCAACGCACGTCTTCCTGCGCAACGACACTAGAAGCCACCACTAACGCCCCCTTACACGGGCCCTTTCCTTGTGATCCGACGCAGTCCGAAAGCATTCCTACTAAACATTCGTGGCAAAGAAGACTGGGTCTCCATTGATCGTCTAAAACCTGCTTATCTTCTGCCAGATGACCCGCCTACAGTTCGCCCTATTTAACATGTACAGTATGTCATTTTTAGGGGGGGAGGCATTTACCAACCGTGTGTCACACGATCGTACATAAATTATTTTGTATATATTATGCTTGTATCTGCGCTCTTCCCTCGCACTAAAAAGAACCTGAATAATCATGTCTCTGGTTTTCCTCTGTAACATTGTCACTTCCTCGAACATGTATTTTCCTGTTGCCTTGAGGTTTTGTATATAAAGGAGTGTGTTCCTTAATAAAGTACTCAGTTGATTGCATCCTGCCTTTGAGTTCACAACCCTCTCTCGGCCCGTCACACTATAAATAAACCCGATGCAAAGGAAAGGATTAAACCAATTCTTTCCCATTTAGAAAAGGATCGAACCCTAATCATTTGAAGAAGGGGATTATATCCTTTATTGAAAACTGTTCCCAATATTTTTTTATTAAGTCTTTCAGCCGAAGCAAATTCTCTTGTGGGGGAATGGAAGTTTTTTTTCTTTATCATTTTAGGAAGAGGAAGAATAAGAGACAAAAGCTAAATTAGCCATTGGTTATGAAAGATTATAAACATTAATGGATGGGTCTTTGTGTTGCGGAATTAAACAATTAAAATTCATATTACCACACCAATGCCAAACGTCATGATTAAGGATAAAATAGACCATATCATTAATAATTCTCTTTTAATTAGGTATATATCATTATAACAATATAATGAGGATATTCTCATTAGAAAAATTAATATTAAAATCATTCACTCTAAAACTTCATGACAATCCTAAACGAGTGAATCAATTGAAAAGCGTTTCTTAAAAAAAAGGGAATTTTATGGTTTTCACGCAAATATGTAAAACTAGCCAGGAACATAGACAGTAAAACAAACAGACAAGGGACCGAAATAAACGTCCAGAGGCGATGGAGGTGGCGAAACCTTTGCAACATTCGGTGCCAATTGCTTCTGTCAACCAAAGAGGAACTTGATATACCCGAGTCCAAATTGCACATCAGTGCAAAATGTAAATTGGCTGTTGCAGAGGTTGACGCGTGTCTTCATAGGCTGGGAGGCCCTTCAACTGTGCAAGGAGATAGAAGGGAATAGGGTGTCCTTTGGTAAATAGAGGTCAATATTGTGTTTGTTTAGTATAAGTGTGTGGTGTTGTGTTTGTTAGAGGTGTATGGTGTTGCGTTTGTTAAATAGAGGTGATTATTGTGTTTGTTTGGTAGGAGTGTATGGTGTTGCATTTGTTAAATAGAGGTTATTATTGTGTTTGTTTGGTAGGAGTGTATGGTGTTGCATTTGTTAAATAGAGTTGATTATTGTGTTTGATTGGTAGGAGTGTATGGTGTTGCATTTGTTAAATAGAGTTGATTATTGTGTTTGATTGGTAGGAGTGTATGGTGTTGCATTTGTTAAATAGAGTTGATTATTGTGTTTGATTGGTAGGAGTGTATGGTGTTGCATTTGTTAAATAGAGTTGATTATTGTGTTTGATTGGTAGGAGTGTATGGTGTTGCTTTTGTTAAATAGAGTTGATTATTGTGTTTGATTGGTAGGAGTGTATGATGTTGCATTTGTTAAATAGAGGTGATTATTGTGTTTGCTTGGTAAAATGTATATTGCGTATGTCAAATAGAGGCGAATATTGTGTTTTGTAAAAGTGTATGGTATTGCGTATGTTAAATAGAGATGAATATGTTTTTTTCTTTTGTAGAAGGGTATGGTAATCTGTTTGTTAAATTGGTGTGAATATTGTGTTTGTTTGGTAGAAGTATATTGTGTTGCGTATGATGAATAGCGGTGAGTATTTTTTTTGTGTGTGTGTGTGTATGGTGGTGTTTGTTAAATAGGGGTGAATATTTTGTTTTGTTTTTAGGTAGATGTAAATATTAATGTGTACTAAAATATAAAGATGAATGTTCTTGCCTTTGTTATATATACGGTAATGGTGTGTTTGTTAGATGTTGTGGAGGAGAATAGTGTGACCTTCCTGAGAGGTTTACTTATAACATCATGCAATATTATGAGAATAGACGTAGGAGATCATAAATGGAGAAGTATTGATTTAAAAGCTCAAGATAGAGACGAATGGCGAAATCTAACCGAGGTCCTTTGCGTCAATAAGCATAGTAGGAGATGATGATAATGATGATAAGACTAGATTGTTTTTCAAGAGTTTGCCCATATTTTAGCTATACCAAAAAAAAAGGGGGGTGGGGTGGGGGTGGGGAAGAAAGTAAAAATTAAAAGGAATTTTTTTTTCATAGCTATTTTTCGAATGTATCACCATGATAATCAAATTTACATATCCATTAATAACTTTCGGTAAATGTTTTTATGTTTAGCAGGCTGACCTAAGTCCCTTCATATTTCTTATATGACAGATATATTTTAACGTTGTTACATTCTTTATTCATTATTCCTTTTTCCTTACTTCTATCCTTAAAGGTTTAAAGGCCACTCATGAATGGCAGAGGCAAAGGACAGTAACTTTGCCCTATCAAGCAGGACAATGCTCTCGAGACTGACCATATATCATATGATTAGTGCCCAAGCCCCCTCTCCACCCAAGGTAGGACCAGGGAGGGCCAGGCAATAGCTGCTGATGACTCAGTAGATACATCTATAGGATACCCCAAACCCCCCAACCTTAGCTCACAAGGATGGTGAGGTTGCAGACACTAATGGCACTAACGAGACTGAGCGGGACGCGAAACCCCTACTGAAAAGCACCAGGCAGAGACGTTTCCAATCATGCCACAACAACCCTAAAAAATGGGCTATTTTTCCCTGTTTGGCCTCTTAGGCTTTTATTATCCTGCTTTTCGAACTGACTAGTGATGACAACAACAACAACAACATAAGCCTTCATAAAATCTTTTATTTATGTGTAGTATTAGGCTAGATTTAGGTAACAAGGTATCGAAAGAATTTTAGTTTATTTTTGTTTTCGAATAATCAGGGGAATAACACAAGAAAAAGTGTAAATATATGAAAAATTACATTTTCACATGTCCAGAAGCACGGCGTTTTCAAATATATTTTTCTGCTGGAAGTCTCTTTTTAGTGGAAGAAAGCACAGTGCTCTCTCTCTCTCTCTCTCTCTCTCTCTCTCTCTCTCTCTCTCTCTCTCTCTCTCTCTCTCTCTCTCTCTCTCTCTCTCTCTCTGTTACTTTAGAATTTCATTTCTGGGTCCCAACGAGGTTCCATTTGTAAATTCAAGTTTCCTTTAAGTCTTTAAAAGAACAGGTAAAGAATTCTCATGTTGATTCGCTTTTATTTAATGAAAGAGAATCATTAAAGGCATTTATTTTGTACATGTTTATTCGTCTAATCTTCTGAATAAAAAATGCCTTATATTTTTTTATAGATTGTGTTGTTTAAATTTCGAACTCTTTACAAATATAGTTCAAAATAACTTTATTTAGGTTGTGGTATGAAATGACTTCAGGGGCCCCAAAGAGAATGTTTAGAATGGCCACTAAAAGGGTCTATAAATAGGAGACTTGAGATGCTGGCTATATACAGAAAGGAAACATTAAAAATTCCATTTTGAGAAGGCCCAGAATGTCAGGTGAACCTAATGAAATATCGCCCTACTAGAATATTTATAATGGTGGCCGTTGTGGTAACGTCCTTGACTGGTGAACGCCTGACTAGGGTTCGAGTCCTGGTAAATCTCGTTAGTTCCTATGGTCGCTGCAACCTCACCATCCTTTTGAGCTAAGGAATGGGGATTTGGGGGAGCCTAAAGGTATATCGGCTGAGTCATCAGTAGCCATTGCCTGGCCCTCCTTAGTCCTAGCTTGGGTGGAAATGGGGCTTGGGTGTTGATTTTATGTATATATGGTCAGTCTAGGGCATTGTCCCGCTTGATAGGGCAATGTCGCTGTCCCTTGCCACTGCCATCCATAAGTGGCCTGTAAACCTTTAAAACCTTTGAAAACTTAGTCGTAAAAAAAGACTACCTTGGCAGCTAAGCACAATTAAAACTTCCTGTTAGAAGGTTTAGAATACCTTTTAAACCTTGAAGCACTACGCAATATAAAGGCTAAAATGCCTTCTAACTCAGATTAAAACTTCCTGTTAAAAGCCTGAAATTCAAACCCATTAAACCTCAAGACACTGCGATATAAAAACGGGTTAGAATACTTGATAAACCAGATGAAATATTGTAGTAAAAGGCCTAGAACACCACTTAAACTCAATAAAAACTACTCTGAAATGGGTCTAGAATTCCTTTTAGATTACGTACGCCATAAAAAAAGCACAGAAACTTGCTAAAGCAAGTGAAAATCTCTGAGTTAAACCCAATGAGAAACCCCACTGCGAGAGAACCTACAACTCCTGGTAATATTCCAAAGATAAACTTCATTGTTTGAAGGTTAACGTTGCACGTTAAGCTCTGTGCATCCGCCATTACTTCTAATTCAGCTCTCTTGCTTTTTGTGACTCCAAATCACTCTGAGCTTGCGTGAGGAGAGGCAGGGAATGATTTAATCACCACCGAGGCAATTTGTAAGTCAACTTTCACTGTTATTATCATTATTGAGATATCACAGAAAGGGAGTAATTCAAATATACATTTATAACAAAGTAATCGTTTGTCTAAATGGTTGAAATAAAATGTTTTTCTATTTGTATGGATAATGTTATCACACATTTAGAACATAATTCTCATCCTTTTTTATTAATAGCTGATATACATATGCAACGGTATATTTATCATTAGAATAAAAAGCTCAATTATACTTATGCAACAATTTTATCATTTGTATGAATAGCAAGGTCATACATATCTAACAAAATATACCAACTTTGGTATAAATTACTTGAATACAGAATTGCAAGAAAATTATCATATGTCCTAATACCTCGTATACATATTGATACCCTCATTTGCATGAATACCTCAAATATAAATTGGTCTGTATTTGCAAAGGGGTGAAATGGGAGAAAATAAACAAATGAATAAAGAAAACGAAGGAAGGAGATCAAGGGGTGTTCCAGGTGAGGGTTCCAGACGAGCCTCAATTAAACCACAGGAATATAATCTCTGGCTCGGAGGCTTACGCCTTTGATCCTCGTCCAGAAAATAAGGTCCATTTATTAGGGGAGGAATTGCGAGGCGAGCCAAGCAAGGTCTGGATTTCCTTTCTGTTTAGATGGAATTATCGTATTCCAATCTCCAGAAGTAACTTCATTTCGAGAATTCCAGGTACTGCACGGGAACTGCAGGTGATTTGCAGGTACTGTGCGGTAATTGCAAATAAATGCGTGCGGAATTGCAGATATTGTGCGGGAGTTGCAGGTACTGCATGGAAATTGTAGGTACTGCACTAGGATTGCAGGTACTGCACGGGAATTTCAGATACTGCACGGGAATGGCAGATACTGCACGGGAATTGCAGATATTGTACGGGAATTGTAGTTACTGCACGGGAATTGAAGATACTGCACGGGAATTGTAGTTACTGCACGGGAATTGCAGATACTGCACGGGAATTGCAGATGCTGCACGGGAATTGCAGTTATTGCACGAGAATGGCAGGTACTGCACGGGAATTGCAGTTTTTGCACGAGAATGGCAGGTACAGCGTGGGAATTGCAGGTACTTCATGGAATTGCAGATACTGCCCGGGAATTGCAGATACTGCATGGGAATCGCAGATGTTGCACGGGAATTGCAGATACTGCATGTGAATATCAAATACTGCACGGGAATATCAAATACTGCATCACTTTGACTTTCCCCGGTTCTGTTTACGTATCTGACTTCTGTCGATGAAGTTGGAGAAGTTGGGAGGTGGTGATGTTTTGTCTGTTCATTGCTCTGGTGAAGTTGTGAGGCTGTTTTTTTTTTTTTTTTTTTTTTTTTTTTTTTTAATCTGTGCTTGTTTGTGAAGGGGTATGTTTGCTAGCCTAAGTACTCTGGATAGGAAATATCGATTTTGTTGAAATCAATTCTGATTCAACTTACTTTTATGTTATTATTATTAAAATTATTATTATTATTATTATTATTATTATTATTATTATTATTATTATTATTATATGCTGGGAAACACACAATACTTTTTTGTTTGCATTATAATTATTCTTTTTCAAGTTGCCAATGAGATTATAAATATATTACGTTTATATCCCTTCATTAATGCATAAACGGCAGATTATTTTCATTGCAATTAAAAACTTCTTATTGTAATAATCTCCATAAAAGAGATTCTACAGTTTATGGTTATCTGTTTCAATCATATTGAGAATTTCACATCCAATATCTGAGGAGCAATTTTTCAGCTCATTGTAAATCTTTGATTTTGTTACATTTCATTTCTATTTAAAGTTTCATTCCAATAAATATATGAAGAAACTTTGGTTATAATAGTGGCTCTTCATTATTTTTCAGCGATGCTAAGATAAACAGAGCATAGCTCATATGTTGGTATGTATGAAATACCCAACAGTCAACCAGTAAAAATGCCCATAAAATAATGAAGATTGGGAACGAAAGTGAATCAGAGCATAGAGGAAAGTTATGACTTTTGAAGGAAAGTCATTTTCCAGTCATATAAAGATTTTGGAGCTGTGTCTTCCTACTGAAGAGAGAGAGAGAGAGAGAGAGAGAGAGAGAGAGAGAGAGAGAGAGAGAGAGAGAGAGAGTTTTGTGAAGTGTACTATTTGAAAGTAAAAGTTTAGTAGAGTCGAGAATTTATTGAAAGCATCATATGATTTCACGATTCGCTTATTCAACAAGGCAAAGAGGTTATAAATTTTAGAATGACGATTCAGAAATTTAGAGATTTTGAAGTGTTCTATAAAAGGCGCTTATCCTCTTGACTTCATCAATATATCGGTTTCGAACTTGTATTCTCTCTACATGTCTAGATCACTTTAGCGTATTTTACACTTTCAACGTATCAATCTCCATATTTTATCAACTGTCTCGTTCCTTGCTGTGTAACTGCTCTTTCTTTTATCACTGCCTAGATTTTTGGAAAAGGTTACCGTTTAAAGGTTTAAAGACCGCCAAATCCCCCTCTCCACCCAAAGTAGGACCAAGGAGGTCCAGGCAATGGCTGCTGATGACTGAGTAGGTAGACCTATAGGCTTTCTCAAATCCCCCATTCTTAGTTCACAAGAATGGTGAGGTTGCAGCGACCAAAGAAACTAATGAGTTTGAGCGGGACTCGAACCCCAGTCTGGCAATCACCAGTTAAGGACTACCAACAGGCCACCACAACTCTTTGCTGCGATTCGAGTTTTTTTTTCGATACCAAAATATTGAGGGAGTTGTAGTGGTCTTGCCAATGCTTAAACCAAAGGAATGTCAATATTTTCATATATGACCCTGGGATATAGGGTTTTTGGATTTGATACTCTCTGCATTCTGTCTGGTTTGCCTGTCACTGAGCTTAAAGTGGGGATGATTGTATTCTTGAAATGCTCCCAGTCCATCAAGCTGGTTTGAGTTATACTTTAAAGATTCTATATATAATGGTACAGTTGGCTTCATTAATTCCGGTACACTTCACGAGAAGCTAGGGAGACGTCTGACAGCTCTGCAATGTAGCAGGTAATGTTGTGTTTAGCAAAAGAGAAACTGTTGGCAACGCTGACTGAAAAATAGTCACTGATCTTGTATCACATAATCAAAAGCGTTTTGGAATTGTTTAAATTGTTATTTTTTTAGAACTTTTTTTATTTTTTCTGCTGTTTACAATACTAAACGCTCACTCCTGTTACACTCTTCCAGTACAATGGAATCTTCTTGAAGGGGACTTGTTTTTTCTGCATCGGCTTTTCTTATTTTTCTTACTAGAATAAGTCAGTTTTGGCATCTGCTGTTCCTGCTGCTCCTCCTCCTCTTCCTCCTGTTGGATTTTCTAGTTTCGTAGGTATTTTACTATTTTCTATCTCTCTTGGAAATCTTCTTTATGGAGCACAACATACTAAAAGTTAGACCTTATTTTTCTGCAGTAGTCAGTCCACCTGAGAAGGAAACAGTACAAGTGAATCTTCATCTAGGAACAAAACTTCTCAGAATAAGTCAAACTTCTTCCCTCTTCTGAGTACATTTCTATGCTGCTAGAACAAGCTTTAGAATTTTTTTAATTCAAGTAACCCTTTAGGTTTCGAACACTTCAGGAGTAGCTCCTTATGATTAAGCTGAGATGTATAACGGTTCAGTTTTGGTGGACTCCGACACATGTAGGTGTTTCTGAAAATATGACAGACAGAGTATCAAGGGAAGCTGCAGCAGAATTGCTTCCAAGAAAATATTTCCTCCTATAATGACATTTCTTCAGCATTAGGATGTTTAAAGGCCACTCATGAATGGCAGAAGCAAGAGCTATCAAGCACTATTGAGCAGGACAATGCCCTAGAGACTGACCATCTATACATATGATCAGCGCTCAAGCCCCCTCTCCACCAAAGCATAGGACTAAGGAGGTCCAGGCAATGGCTGCTGATGACTGCTCTTCATAGGCTTTGCAATGGACACACTTATTTAACACACGGGTTTTTTATGACTGCCCAAAACCACTGACAGTGAGGCATTTATTGACCAAGTGCCCCCCCCCCCCCCACACGACTCTTTGGTTACCTAAAGAATAGATTTCTGTTTAATGCCCGAGGTAAGGTTGGCAGCTTCATCCTTATCAAAATTTTTGGAGAGGAGGTCATACTATTTTGGCTACATTTTTACTTATTTTAGAATCAGGTCTTCTGAAAGCTATTTAACTTTTATACTGATCTGTTTGCTTTTATAGTTTTAGATAGCATTGAATTTTAGAGTTTTTTTTTTCATAGCAAATGATATTGGTGCCAGAAAACCAGAAATTATTCTTCAATTCAATCAATGTATGTTGGTCCATGTTCCCCAACACAAAGGCATGTGATATTGGTATTGCTTAGGGTTTAAACTTTTAAGGTAATTACCTTAGTTTGAGGTAATTTTCATGGTCCAAAACTAGTTCTAAGGTAATTTTGGTTTAACTAGCTTAAAATTTAAAGAAAATGGGAAAAGTTTTAAGGTAATCTAAGGTAAAAAGCAACAGCACTCAGGATAATGGCCATATGGCACTTGCTCGAGTTTAAACTCTGGTAATGATATCAGGACTTTTTTTTTCTATTCATCTCGTAACCTTCACATCTATGGATGTTTCTATCATGATTAAAGGATGGATTTTTCATCTCCTTTGGATATATAACTGAATTAGTTCCCTTCAGATAGAGAGAAAGATTACGTTGGGTTTCTATTAATATAAAGCGCCTTTTTATAGTCGTTGATTATCTGTGACCTTTTTAACCGTGATTATAAGTATTACTTCGCTGTTTACAATTTTCAATGGTTCACTATATATATATATATATATATATATATATATATATATATATATATATATATATATATATATATGATAAATTTTGCACATTTAGACGTGTTTTTCATATTCAAATAAGCCATATATATTTTTGATACATTAATGTCTGGATTCTCTTAACGACCTCGGGATCAGAGCCCCAGGCGAAATCACACAAAGACAAGAGCTTGGGTCCGGCCGGGAATCGAACCCTGGTCGGCAAGCTTGTATAGACAGTGACTAAGCCACTTGGCCACAAAGAAAGATTCACTTGGCCACAAAGAAAGATTCTTTCTTTGTGGCCAAGTGGCTTAGTCACTGTCTATACAAGCTTGCCGACCAGGGTTCGATTCCCGGCCGGACCCAAGCTCTTGTCTTTGTGTGATTTCGCGTGGGGCTCTGATCCCGAGGTCGTTAAGAGAATCTAGACATTAATGTATCAAAAATATATATGGCTTATTTGAATATATATATATATATATATATATATATATATATATATATATATATATACCTGTATATATATATATATATATATATGTATATATATATATATATATATATATATATATATATATATATATATATATACACACCTGTATATATATATATATATATATATATATATATATATATATATATGTGTGTGTGTGTGTATACATATACAGATAGATCGATAGGTAGATATTAAAGGTTAGTCGTAATGTATTGTAACAGCGAGGCATAGATCGAGGTTCTATTATATATACTGTATCTAGTAATGCATTGATAAAAAACCATGTAAGCTCATTGGTCTTGACATCCCAGTGTTTGTGCATTAGCATTTAAATGAATTATTATAGTTGCAAATTGATACTTGAGCTTTAAGTAGGATTTCATACTTTTCAATTTAACTTGATGCAAATATGTAAAATCATCATTAACGAATATTTTCAGCATTAGTTTTTATATTTGAAAATGAGAGGGTTTTAAAACCATTCTGTTTTCCCATATACGAATTATACATACGAAGCAGCATTTAGCTAACATACAAAATCTATCTAAGAACAAACTAAATTATAATCTATTAAAAAACTATTATTTGTTGTTTGATAGAGAGGGATTATAGGTAACAATAAACCTCTTTGAGACTCGTTGGAATACAAAAGAGGTAATAAAATATCAAGAACTCTAGACAAAACCCTGTTCATCTTCGCAGAATAATTTCAGGGGAGCAAAAGAGATCAGAGATTTTCTCTGAGTTTCTAAGAAAACATATCATTACAACACACACACACCCACAACTTGCGTAGGTAGATCTACACACACACACACACACACACACACACACACACACACACACACACACCTATTCATCACTGCGTAGGTTGAGCCCAAGCATTTAGTTTCTGCATCTGAGAGAGAAACGCTTTTCCATGAAAACTCGTTAAAGTGTCATTAAACATTTTTTTTTTCTTTTCAATCAAGTTATGAAAAGAAAATCTCTTGATTATTAAACTCGAGCCATTTATGTTGATATCATCATTAGATGATAATGATGTGAAGATCCCTGTCTCTCTTGTCTAAACTTTTTCTAACCATTTTTCTTCTTTGAAGTTGAAATAAGATTTGATTCAAAACACGTAAATGAGATTAAAGAAGAAAAGCGATTTTGAATATTATTTACAGAATTCAATTATTAAGATATTCAGAGATTGGCTTTCTCTGACATGGACACTTTCTTAGAGTTGAGTTCTTTCCATTTGCTAAAGTTAATTACACGACATATGTGTGTATGATATTGCTTTATGACCTTTTGGTAAATTCAACTCCATAAGAAAATAGAATTTTTGAGCAAAACTCAATTTGCAACTGGGGACCCCCAAGGCTCCTCCAGCACTTTGTCGAGTAAGACGATATCTGCAGACCAATAGAGAAAGTTTTTCGGTTTCTAAGGAGGAAATTGAACGAGAGGAAACATAGCCAAGAGTGATGAAGACTAAAGATTTAATTACAATTATATCTTTTCTAAATCATCTGAATTTTTTTTCCTTGTTTCACTTTTGATTTTTGAGGTATGGTTCAGTAATTTATAATTTCCAAATATAAAGTTGCTATTATCAGCTCTGGTTTATATATATATATATATATATATATATATATATATATATATATATATATATATATATATATATTACTATATATATATATATATATATATATATATATATATAAATATATATATCATTCTATTGTCATACCAAGACTCGTGTCCATAGAGTAACGCCGATCTCACTAAACTTATATATAGCATGGTCTTTATATGTAATTTCAGGAGGTTTGTTTTCCAAATTATACTTAACCTATCCATTTTTTTATTTGCTTTTTTCAATCTTTCATTAAACTCAAATTCTAAAGACTCAGTATTAGAGATCATAGTTCCTAAATATTTAAATTATTCCACCTCATTAATCCTTTCTCCTTCCAACGATATTTCATCTTCCATTGCATATTCCATTCTCACCATCTCTTGTCTTTCTTCTATTTATCTTGAGCCCAACCTCTTGTGATATTTCATGCACTCCGGTAAGCAAGCTTTGCAAGTCCTGTGATGTTCTGCTAATAGGGACAGCGTCACTAACACCCATGACTGTAAATACTAACCACAAATGACATTTAGAAACGAATATTATATCAACTGTAAATTTTTTTATGATAAATGCTTCTTTCTGGGAAAGGATTCGAACCTATGCCTCTATGTCGAAAGACTGCTAGCAATAAACTCTACCACCGAGCCCTCAAGAGAGATATATTTCTATTTCAAGTCCACTGTATAAATTCCTATCGAATTCAGGATTTTGTTCATAAACTTAAAATCAACCCATCTCCACAATAGTTGCTGATTAATGATTTTGCTCTTCTTGGTTCTTTATGATGATCCCGTGACATTAAAACACAGTAGAATTGAAATTAACCTCTATCATTTTGATGTCCCGCTTGATGTCTCCTGTTGGCTTTGTTTCAGTGGATATTTGTTCCCAATGTTGAACTCCTTAAGATATTTACGCATGCATTATATATATATATATATATATATATATATATATATATACATACATAGTGTATATATACACATATATATATATATGTGTGTATATATGTATTTATACACCATGTATGTATTTGTGTATATGTATGTATGTATATATATATATATATATATATATATATATATATATATATATATATGTGTGTGTGTGTGTGTGTAAATGTATACACTATATATGTTTGTATATATATATATATATATATATATATATATATATATATATATATATATATAAATAATATTATACAATGATATACAAATTAAGCACATTTAATTTATATATATATATATATATATATATATATATATATATGTATATATATATATATATCGACATATATATGTATTATATATATGCCTGTGTCTGTGTTTGTAAAAATTCTTACAGTTGACATGCGATATGTATAGAATATGCAAAATGAAAAGACTTTATTGGAATTAGAATTTGCATCATGTTTACATGATCGGTGATACAAGAGTGAGTCCTCTGGTATGAAGAACTTGTTCTAACAATACAGCATTTAAAATTAGTCTGTGATATGAAGTTCCCTTAGAGAGAGAGAGAGAGAGAGAGAGAGAGAGAGAGAGAGAGAGAGAGAGAGAGAGAGAGAGAGAGGCAAGCCAGGATTATACCTGAAAATTGTAATGAGAGAGAGAGAGAGAGAGAGAGAGAGAGAGAGAGAGAGAGAGAGAGAGAGAGAGAGAGAGAGGCAAGGCAGGATTATACCTGAAAATTGTAATGAGAGAGAGAGAGAGAGAGAGAGAGAGAGAGAGAGAGAGAGAGAGAGAGAGAGAGAGAGAGAGAGAGAGAGGTTGTATAAAAAAAGATAGCTCCATTGATGGTAAAAGCGACTTAGGATCACGATTCTGGCTTCCTTTTCTTCCAGATTCTTTAGAACACCAAGAATCCTTCAGGTCCTTTTGATCTGAAGAACGTATCACTAAACACGTCCCATGCATGTCAGGCGTGCAAATGTGTTTTCTGGGGCAGGATTAAACCAATAGAGATATCTTTTCTCGTTTCTTCTTCGCTGTTGGAAATACCTTGAAATGAGAGCTTGTTATTAAGCCTGCTAAATGCAGTAATAGGTTGATAGATAGATATGTATGGAGATAGATAGATAGACACTTGTTTTATGTAAAGTACACAAAACATGATACTGAGGTCAATATGTCTCTAATCCTATAGCTGTCTAAAAATATTTTTCTAACCAGTCGAAAAATTTAATATTATAATAGACATGATCGGTATATCATGTATTATTATTATTATTATTATTATTATTATTATTATTATTATTATTATTATTATTATTATTATTGAAGCACTACTACCGTCGGAACAAAAGCTCATTAAAACCATCCCGTCAATTTCATATGCCTTCATCCTTCACAACTGCCATCCATCCCTCAAACGCTCTAGCTATTAAGTTCCTCATCAATCCCACAAGCAGTTAAATTGCATCTCCACCTGACTTGCAATTTAGACACAGATATATTGAGATGCCTTTGCATCACAGAGGCCCTTGAATCACATAAGCCCTTGCATCAAAGATGCACTTGTATCACAGAAGCCTTTACATCACAGATGCCCATGCATCACATAATCCATTGCATCACAAATGTCCTTGCATCACAGAAGCCCTTTAATCACAGAAGCCCTTGCATCACAGAAGCCCTTGCATCACAGAAGCCCTTGCATCACAGATGTCCTTGCTTAACAGAAATCCATGCATCACAGAAGCCTTTGCATCAAAGAAGGCCTTGCATCACAGAAGCTCTTGCATCACATAAGCCCTTGTATCACAGAAAAGCTTGTATCACAGAAGCCCTTGCATCACAGATGCCCTTACATCACAGATGCCCTTGGATTACATAAGCCCTTGCATCACAGATACCTTTGTATCACAGAAGCCCTTGCATCACATAAGCCCTTGCATCACAGAAGCCATTGCATCACAGATGTCCTTGCATCACGGAAGCCCTTGCATCACAGATGCCCTTGCATCACAGATGTCCTTGCATCACTGAAGCCCTTGCAGTACAGGTGCCCTTGCAGCACAGGAGCCCTTGCAGCACAGGAGCCCTTGCATCACAGAAACCCTTGCATCACAGATGCCCTTGGATAACATTAGCCCTTGCATCACAGATGCCTTTGTATCACAGAAGCCCTTGCATCACATAAGCCCTTGCATTACAGAGGTCCTTGCCTTACAGAGGCCCTTGCATCACAGATGCCCTTGCATCACAGATGTCCTTGCATCACATAAGCCCTTGCAGCACAGGTGCCCTTGCACCACAGGAGCCCTTGTATCACAGAAGCCCTTTCATCCCAGATGCCTTTGCATCACATAAGTCCTTGCATCACAGTACCCCAGGATAACAGAAGCCCTTAGATCGAAGGCTGCATAGCATCTTCTGTCCTAATTTCCTCCGGGAAGGGCTTTTCGTTTGTCTGTCTGTCTGTGTCCTCGGTTTCAATGACCAGAGTTGATGCAATGTCAGTGTAAACTAGTTAGTTGATCTATCAATGTGTCAGCTCTAACTAATGGACGAATTTTCGTGACATTTTTTTTTTTTTTATGAAATCGCTACTTTTGAGATTCACAGAGGTATGGGGAATTAATGAACTCCATCCTTTAAAAATGCAATCAGGGTATACTGTGTGTTGAGGCACCAGTTAGGTATTTACTGAAAAGCGGAGTGAATGTAACTAACCATATTTCAACAAACAACAACCTTTTATACCAACAGTCCCGTGAAAGAAGGTCACAAAATTCAAACAGATTGATACAAGCACATGCCGTCAGATACAAGTTATCAGAGGTAATAACTGATAAGCGTAGTGAATGTAACTAACCATATTTCAACAAACAGCAACCTTTTATACCTACAGTCCCGTGAAAGAAGGTCACAAAAATTCAAACAGATTGATACAAGCACATGCCGGCAGATACAAGTTATCAGAGGTAATAACTGATAAGCGTTTTGAATGTAACTAACCATATTTCAACAAACAGCAATCTCTTATATCAACAGTTTCGTGAAAGAAGGTCACAAAAAATCAAACAGGCAGGCAGACACAAGTTATCAATGTGAGGAGAGAGCGATAGACAATATAGAACAAACAGAATTATCGTAACAGTGTACAACTGTATGCGTGACTGTATGCATAAATGTAAGGATCTTTTGCATCTTTTTTTTTAACCTATTGATGCATGTGCACTATTTGCCTCTTACAATAATATACGAATTAAACACTTTTAATTTATATATACAAGTATATATATATATATATATATATATATATATATATATATATATATATATATATATATTGACATGTATATACACTATATATACGCCTGTATCTGTGTGTGTAGACATCCTAACAGCTAAAAAGTATAAAATATGTATTAATTTCTCGAAATGAAAAGTGAAAAGACTTTATTGGAATAAGAATTTTCATCATATTGTTTACATGATCGGTGCCACAATAGTAAGTCCTGTGGTATCGATAACGTGATGGAAATATTAACTCCAATCAAGTATTTTATCCTTTAATTTCCCAATTAAATTAAATCTTTTATATTTTTATCACTTGCCATGCGTCATTATTTCTGCATACACATCTCCCCTATATAATTAAGAGCAAGTGTCTAGCTACATATTTGAGTACAATATATATATATATATATATATATATATGTGTGTGTGTGGTGTGTGTGTGTGTAGAAATCACGAAAGCTGACACGTGATGAATATAAAATGTATTATAGCCACGAAAGGAAAAATGAAAAAGACTTGATTGGAGTTAGTACTTTCATCCACTCAGGACATCATCAAACTCAGCTGAGTTTGATAATGTCCTGATTGGATGAAAGTACTAACTCCAATCAAGTCTTTTTCATTTTTCCTTTCGTGGCTATAATACATATATATATATATATATTATATTATACACAGTGGAACCTCTACACACGAACGTATCTACATCCGAATTTTCCAACATCCGAAGTAAAATTCGAGCAAATTTTTGACTCTACACCCGAATTTTATTTCGACACACGAAGTAAGCAATTTTCGTCGTACCGGTTGTATGGCTGTATCCGAATTTTTCGACACGCGAAGTACAATTCGAACACGTTCCGACTCTACACCCGAATGTTTTTTTCGACACCCGAAGTAAACAATACTCGTACGCGTAGTCGGTGCTCATAGCGCCTGAAATGTTTTTTATTTCCGCCGATAGAAGGCAGCACATCGACCTCGGAGGGCTGCTCAATTAGCGGGTGTTGGGTCAGTCCTCTGTTCTCGTCGGCTTCTTGCGGTTGTGCTCTGTGCGTTCTGCTATTAACTCTGTTTTAATCGTGATTTTTTACGTGCATCCTTTAACGGTAGTTTACGTAAAGTATGGGTCCTAAAAGGCTTAGTTTTGCCAGTGGTAGTGGTAGTGGTGAGAAAAGGAAGAAGGAAATGCTTTCTTTAGAAATTAAGCAGGAAATTATTGAAAAACATGAGCGTGGCATCCGCGTGAGTGAACTTGCTAAACAGTATGGCCGTAATATGTCGACGATCTCGACAATCCTTAAACAGAAGGAAGCTATTAAAGCAGTGAAACCTTCTAAGGGGATCACTATAATTTCCAAAACGCCGTACCCCTATCATAGAAGAGATGGAATGACTTCTACTAGTGTGGATTAAGGATAGAGAGATCGTGGCGACACCATCACCGAGACCGTTATCTGCGAGAAGGCGCACGCCATCTTTACGGACTTGAAGGAGGAGAGCTCGGAGGGTGATGCTGGGGAGAGTTCAACCGAGCCTTCCTCAGATGATTTCAAGGCATCTCGTGGCTGGTTCGAGAAATTTAAGAAACGGTCCGGGATTCATTCAGTTGTTCGCCACGGAGAGGCTGCTAGTGCGGACACAAAGGCTGCAGCTGACTTTGTCAAGAACTTCGAAAAGATCGTGCAAGGAAGATGGCTACGTAGAGCAGCAGGTGTTTAATTGTGATGAAACCGGGCTGTTTTGGAAGAAGATGCCGAGTCGAACCTACATCACTGCCGAAGAGAAGAAATTGCCTGGGCATAAGCCAATGAAGGATCGTTGACTCTTGCCCTATGTGCCAACGCTAGCGGGGACTTTAAGTCAAGCCCTTACTGCTTTACCATTCAGAGAACCCTAGGGCCTTTAAAGCACACAACGTCGATGAGGATCAGCTTCATGTTTTCTGGCGATCCAACTCGAAGGCCTGGGTCACTAAGCAATTCTTTGTGCAATGGGTAAAGCAAGTTTTCGGCCCTTCTGTGAAGAAGTATCTTCATGAACAGAAATTGCCTTTAAAGTGCCTGCTATGCCTTGACAATGCACCCGCTCACCCCCCCGGACTTGAAGATGATATCTTCGATGAATTCAAGTTCATAAAGGTGCTGTATCTTCCACCGAATACCACCTCTATCCTCCAGCCCATGGACCAGCAAGTCATCTCTAATTTTAAGAAGCTGTACACCAAGCACTTATTTAAGCAGTGCTTTAATGTCACGCAAAGCACAAACTTAACTTTGCGTGAATTTTGGAGGGGCTACTTCAACATCGTGCACTGCTTGAAGATCATAGATCAGGCTTGGGTGGGATTAACTCGACGGACCCTGAATTCCGCTTGGAAGAAGCTTTGGCCTGATGCTGTTGCTCCCCGAGATTTCGAGGGTTTTTACCCTGAACCTGATCCCGTGGTCGGTGCAGCGGAAGCCGTAGAGGAAATCGTCTCCCTTGGCAAGTCCATGGGTCTGGAGGTCAACGCAGATGACGTTACTGAACTCGTCGCCGAACATCACGACGAACTGACGAGGATGAGCTCAAGGAACTTCATGCTATGTCGGAGCACATGAGTGATGACGAGGAAGGGATCGAGGAGGTAGAACATGTGTTAGGTTCGGCGCAAATAAAAGAGGTGTTAGGAAAATATCAAGACGTGGTCGACTTCATCGACAAATACCATCCAAAGAAATTGCAGGTTTGTCGTGTAGTTTCTCAATTCGATGATGTTTGCCTAACTCACTTTCGAAACATTCTGAAAAGCCGTACCAAGCAATTATCTATGATGCTTTCTTTAAAAAAACTGCGAAGCGAACTCGCGATGAAGAGGATGTAAGTGAATCGAAGAAAACGGCAACGAGTGAAGCGGAAAAAAGTGAAACACAGAAAACGGAAAAGAGTGAAGCAAAAGAAATTCAGTCAATTTTAAATGTAGAGAGTGATAGTGATTAAAATTACGTAATCATCATAAAGAAAAAAAGAAAATGTAACAAAAAAAATATAAAATATAAAAATAAAAAAAAATAAGCTAAGTTATGTTAAAGTTCACTTAGTGTAAGTTAGAATAAGTGACGGTAGTGTACGTTTATCGTAGTTAACCTCTCTACCTCCTCGCCGCCTGTCCGTCTCCTCTTTGCGTAGCAAGACTAACAACATCTGCGCTGGAGTTTCTAAGGTAAAGTGACGCTAACAACCCGTTTCTTATTTATCATTTTTTGCTAATTCTTCTTATTTACATGTCTATTCTTCTTATTTACATGTCTATTATCTAATTTAGTGTTCATTATTCTCATGGGAAAATTATGTGTAGTAGTTTATTAAGAAGTTATCATAGGTTTTTGGGCTCAACCACGGATTAATCCTATTTCAATGTATTCTTATGGGAAAATTCGTTTCTACATCCGAACAATTTCTACATCCGAAGTTGGTTCTGGAACGGATTAAATTCGTATGTAGAGGTTCCACTGTATATATATATATATATATATATATATATATATATATATATATATATATATATATATATAAAGGTGATAGGTTGCCCAAGGCACCAGCCACCCGTTGAGATACTAGCGAGTTATTGGGTACTTTGACTGGCCAGACGGT
>NC_090753.1:54155421-54182469 GCF_036898095.1 Palaemon carinicauda
ATTGAACGAGGTTCAGTTCCAGGTGAGGAATTCTTAATTGGCAGTCCTGAGAGAGAGAGAGAGAGAGAGAGAGAGAGAGAGAGAGAGAGACTCTATTCAGTATGGATCTTAACATACCGTACCATGGTTTTATTTCCGTCAATAAAAGAAAAGATTGAGAGAGAGAGAGAGAGAGAGAGAGAGAGAGAGAGAGAGAGAGACTCTATTCAGTATGGATCTTAACATACCGTACCATGGTTTTATTTTCCTTCAATAAAAGAAAAGATTGAGAGAGAGAGAGAGAGAGAGAGAGAGAGAGAGAGAGAGAGAAGCTGGTACATCTTGGCTTGTGCTTGCATATACAGGAAGGAAACATTAATAATAAAAATTCTTATTGTTAAATTCTAATCGTGGATATTTACACATTTTATGTAAATAATACATGATTATGAACTACTTATATTACAAAATAATTTTGTGGAATTCATATGGAAATAAAAGGTACGAACTCTTGGGAAATGATTCACGAACTCTCTCTTCCATTAGTGACTATTAACCTGGAACTTACTACTGCAACATTAGTCTATGGAAGTCATTATAATGTTAAAGCTTTTACGTAATCTCTCTCTCTCTCTCTCTCTCTCTCTCTCTCTCTCTCTCTCTCGTTTTAAATATAATCTTTGAAAATATGCTTGAGTTGAAAATCGAAGGAATAAGGAACCTTAGTTTTAGTAGTTAGACCTAAAACTATGACAATTTCGATCAAGTTAAACTGATGACGTCTACTTTCAATTTAGCTCGTTTTAACGAACTAAAAGATGTTCACATTTCTTTTGGCAAAAATCCTATTTGGAGGAAAGAGAAGATGAAAAGGAAGAGGAACCAGTAGCACACGATAAAGGCAATTGAGTCTTCTTTGAAAGAAGCAACGAAAATTTTGGTTTCTGAATTTGATCCGCTAAAGATTATGTTGCTTAAGTTACCTCGGATTCCTTCTCAGATTACTTCATCGGAAAAGTAATTTCACATTTTGTTTTCAGAGATTAAATATTCTGAGAAGTTTTATTATGTGGGTTGAGGGAAACATATTTCTTTGTAATTTTACCTTATATGTTTATATACTGTATTAAGGACTTCTTTAGTGAGGTCTCCATGTACTGTATATAATATATATATGTATATATATATATATAATATATATACAGTATATATAATATATATATATATATATATATATTTATATATATAATATATATATACAGTATATATATATATATATATATATATAATATATATATATATATATATATATATATATATTATATATGTATATATATGTATATATATATATATATATATATGGTATAGAGAAGATACATAACACATAATTATATATATAAAACATATAACTTTGTATACATATGAGTTTGTGTTCTTTGTCACCAGAATACTTTTATCCGCTGAAGGGGTTAGAATCAGTTGAGTTCTTTCTTGCGATATATCAGAAAGACCTTGATGGTGGGGTGGGGTGAGGGGAGGGGAGGGGTAGGGGGAAGGGTTAAGGAGGGGAGAGGTTAAGAGAGGGGTTAGCGGTGGGGTTAGGGGTAGGGGGTTCTTATGGTATCAACCCTTTACCTTTTTTCCGAATAAAAATAATATCTGAAACCACTAATATTTCCAGAGAGGCATAGAAAATTGTGAAAAAATATACGAAACTAGAAAATTCAAAAGGAGGAGGAGGAGGAGGAGGAGGAGGAGGAGGAGGAGGAGGAGGAGGAGGAGGAGGAGGAGCGGCAGCAGCAGCAAAATTTGACATAGTCTAGTAAAAAAAAGAAGACGAGCCGATGCAAAAAAAAGAAAAAAAAAAGTCCCCCTTAAAAAGATTTCATTGTACTGGAAGAGCGGAACAGGAGTGAGTGTTTAGTATTGTAAACACCAGAAAAAATCGAAAAAAAATTCTATAAAGACGAAATTTTAAAAAATCCAAAACGCTTTTGATTAAGTGTTTACAAAATCAGTGACTTTATTTTACAGGAAGTGTTGCCAACAGTTCCTTTTTTACTAAACAGAGAATTACCCGCTACATTGCACAGCTGTCAGACGTCTCCCTAGCTTCTCATGAAGTGTACCGGAATTGATGAAGCCAACTGTACCATTATATCTAGAATGTATAAATTAAAACTCGAACCCGCTTGATGGACTGAGAGCATTTCAAAAGTAGTCATCTCCACTTTAAGCTCAGTGGCAGGCAAAATGGACAGAATGCAGAGAGTATCATATCTAAAAACCCTAAATCCCAGGGTCATATATGAAAATATTGACATTTCTCTGGTTTAAACATTGGCAAAATTACCACAACTCCCTCAATATTTTGGTATGGAAAAAGACCTCCAAACTAGTTAGTTTTTTTTGCTTGCGACAACCTAACCATCCTTGTTAGCTAATGATAGGAAGGGGGTAGCCTATAGGTCTATCTGCTGAGTCATCCGCAACCATTGCCTGGACGTCCTTGGTCCTAGCTTGGGTGGAGAGTGGGTTTAGGCGCTGATCATATGTATATATGGTCAGTCTCTACGGTATTGTCCTGCTCGTTAGGCAATGTCACTCTCCTTTGCCTCTGCTATTCATGAGCAGCCTTTAAACCTTTAAACGGTAACTCTTTCCAAAAATCTAGATTAATAAAAGAGAGAGCAGTTGGACAGCAAGGAACGATCCAGTTGATAAAACATGGAGATTGATGTGTTGAGCGTGTAAAATACGCTGAAGTGGTTTAGACATGTGGAAAGAATACAAGGTCGAAACCCGATATATTGATGAAGTTACGAGGATGTCGCATTTCAATGAACACTTGAAAAATCTCTAAATTTCTGAATCGTCATTCTAAGCTTTATAATCTCTTTGCCTTGTTGAATACGCAAATCGTGAAATCATATGACACTTTCAATAACTTCTGCGAGAGATTAATTTCTGCCAATAGTGTCAGCCAGTTGGGATATTTCCGGAAGGTCAGGAATTAAATATAATATAAAAAAAGAAAACATTTTAATTTCAAAGACACATGGAAAAGTGAAAACTTTAATCTCTTGGGATGATGGTATAACTCACAGAAATGAATTTCTCTAATCAAAGACAGTCAGGGATTTTGGAAGACTACGGAGAACTGATTATTATTATTATTATTATTATTATTATTATTATTATTATTATTATTATTATTATTATTATTATTATTATTATTATTATTATTATTATAAATTGTTCCACGAAATTAAATATGAAGTATATCACCAATAGAGAATCTTATGCTTGTCATATTTCACGGTAGCGGATAGCTTAAAAGCAGGGTGACTTTAATCCTGGCCTACAAACGAATAGACACTCAGCCTGGAACAGGTTACACAATTCAAAAACAATAGTCATAATATAATGAATTAATCGATGTGGATATTCATTAACGAAATTACCATTTTGTTCGGTTCCGTGCGAAAGTTAATTTTCATTTTGGATGTTATTAACACTGACGGTAAAAATACAGCTACAATGGAATAGATTCGTTTTATTTATTGCTGTATCTAATGTATAGATTACAACAGTAATATATAAAAGAGTAAAGGTGGCTCAGACTTAGATAAGGGAGATTAAACACAATGCGGACGGTGGCAAGTGTTCAAGAACTTAATCTTATTGGTTATCTTTTACTGTTTTTTTCTTTTTTATGTTTACTCTTATTTCTGTATAGGACGAGTATATAGGAGGTCCCAGGTTTATAATATTCAGCTCTCATAACTACGGTTGTTGCCTGTTTAATAATAATAATAATAATAATAATAATAATAATAATAATAATAATAATAATAATAATAATAATAATAATAATAATAATATTACTAGTGAGAGAGAGAGAGAGAGAGAGAGAGAGGAGAGAGAGAGAGGGGGGTTTTAAACTCAAAATACTTATCAATTCATATTTTCAAAGAGAAAATTTTTTTTTTTACCTTTCTTCGAAATTATTGTAACTCATGATTTACAACTTTTACAATTAATTAAAAAAAAAACATAAAAAAAGTGAATTGTTACAATGTAATCATTAAGATAACTAATATCCTTCCTTCCCTACCACACCTCAACTACTACCAAAGGACGGTCGTCAGCGGAACGTCGTGGGCCGACGAAAGCATTTTCAGGGGGCGGGCCCACTACCTGGCCCACCTGAGTCCCCCCGTCATGCTAATCATGAGGGCCAGTATCAAGGAAGAGAGACTGTACCGGTGTAAAGGATTCAAGTTACCCCCCGTTTCAAATTACCCCCCGGTAACTTGAAACCGGTTTCAGATTACCGGGGGGGGGGGGGGTAGTTTGAAACCGGTTTCAAGTTACCCCCTCTGTTTTCAAGTTACCCCCTCATCAGAATGATAAATAATTCATGTGACCTCGCAAATATTTATCATGCATTTATTGTTGGCTTCGCAGCAGTAGGAAAAGTAGTTTAATCTGGTATTTAAGACCAAAAATTGTGTATTAGTGAATTATATGACACGTTAAAAGTCACAGACTGTAATTCAGGTTTTGTGATGAAGGCGAGGTAAAATTTTATTTTATTTCTGTTCGTGTGATTGTTGATATTTTCGTATTTAAGACCTAAAGTGTCATATAATTCCCTAATTCACAATATTTGAAGTTACAGACTTTCATTTAAGGTTTAGTGATCACAGCGAGGTAAAACGTTATTTTATTTCAGTGTGGCGCGTGATTGTCGAGATTTTATTTTTTTTTTTAAATTTTTAATTAACTGGCCTTATCTTTCAATTAAACACAAACTGTGACGCATCTAACTTTATACAAAACAATCATTAAGTAAAAAAAAGATAGATATAACCCGTAAAAATATTTGAAATCAAAACCATCATAATGAACCCTGTTTTAGCATTACATGGAAAAAAATATTTACTAAATTAAATATTAAGAAAAAAATGGGAAAATGGTAATAAAATTGTTAAATTTGGAATTGACCAAACAATAAAACGTGTCACAGATGCAGCCAACTTATAAAAAACGACTTTGTTTCAGATTTGCAAGGCAAATTGGGTCAAGGGTATTAAGCATACTGATAACATTATAAAGGAAGACATGAAAATGGTCTGAATGAACTAATTTATTGAATCTTTTGTGATAGCACTAACTTCATCTGACGAAGTCACCATAACCACGTTTGCTAATATAACCTTTATTGTAAAGAAATTAATTTTGTCGATTAATTAGGTAAATTCTAAAACAATACAATCACCTACGTAAATATACCATATTAAACATAGTTAATTAAATCCTTTGTAAAGAATCCTGTCTTTTAATAATCAATCAGAATTGAGAAATGAATTAATTTGATATCAAAATTAAGATTATTTCTGTTAGTATGTTAATCGTTTCATAACAATTTTCCTATTTGTTATATTTAAGAGTTTCAACTTGTCACCACGTGGTTGCAAACAAAAAGAACGAAGGAAACAATTTAGGGAGAGTATCAAATTAAAGGATTATATTCTTAGACCGTTCAAATCCGGGTGAATGACTTATTAGTTGACCCTTTTCTCTTATTCTTGGCTCGCCCATATATTAAAGTGGTCAAGCCAGGTGTGCTTTGAAAATGACCCAAGAGAACTGGCAATGCCGCTATTGGGCTCCAAGTTTGCTCTTAAAATGGTTTGACCATACCCATAGTTGCAATATAACAATAGAACTCCTTGTGTCCATATATCTCTTTGTTTATTCATTTATTCTGTCACTGATAATGCATAGTAACTTCGTAGTATTTGGATGCTATGCACGTAAAAAATAAAAGCTCAAATATAAATTACCAACATGCATGTCGTCGTGCAGACAGAATTAACGTTGTGTAAGCTACTGTTAGCTCGATTCATTTTAAACAAGAGGACATTAAAGATGGTATGAAGTCTCGATTACTAGGTATTGCTGTTTTGTCATTTGATGAAATGAGTAATAAGAAAGAATGGAGCTATGACAAAGGGGCAGAAGTGTTATATAAACTGCATGGAAATGTACAGGTGACCATGTGGCGAGGTCTTTTTTTTCTTTATGATACATTTCAGGTAAAATTCTTAAACATTTTATGACACCGTTTTTCAATAATTTTCCAGGAGAAAATTAGAGAAAAAAAATCCATACACGAATCCATCACTTACTACTCTGGAAGATGGTTTAAATAGGATTTGATTTAGCCCATGATAACACACAGCTGCCTGCCCTTAGGCTAAAATCAGTAACAACAGTTGTGAGATTAACACAAGCTGTGTTCAATGTCATCCATAGAGGGCTATAAAGTGTAACGACTTTTCCGTAGTCCGGGTGTTTTCTTATACAAACAACCAATGTAAGTACAGTAGAAGCAAACAGCATGTACTGTACCACGTTTTATTAAAACTATTATAATTGCTTACAATCTTGCTTTATTAAAAGAGGTAATTATTTACTGATATCATGAATGATATAGTATTTACAACGTACATACAAATACATATACATGTATTTTATATATATATATATATATATATATATATCTATATACCAAGGCACTTCCCCCAATTTTGGGGGGTAGCCGACACCAACAATGAAACAAAACAAAAAGGGGACCTCTACTCTCTATGTTCCTTCAGCCTAATCAGGGACTCAACCGAGTTCAGCTGGTACTGCTAGGGTGCCACAGCCCAACCTCCCACATTTCCACCACAGATGAAGCTTCATAATGCTGACTCCCCTACTGCTGCTACCTCCGCGGCCATCTAAGGCCCCGGAGGAAGCAGCAGGGCCTACTGGAACTGCGTCACAATCGCTCGCCATTCATTCCTATTTCTAGCACGCTCTCTTGCCTCTCTCACATCTATCCTCCTATCACCCAGAGCTTTCTTCACACCATCCATCCACCCAAACCTTGGCCTTCCTCTTGTACTTCTCCCATCAACTCTTGCATTCATCACCTTCTTTAGCAGACAACCATTTTCCATTCTCTCAACATGGCCAAACCACCTCAACACATTCATATCCACTCTAGCCGCTAACTCATTTCTTACACCCGTTCTCTCCCTCACCACTTCGTTCCTAACCCTATCTACTCGAGATACACCAGCCATATTCCTCAGACACTTCATCTCAAACACATTCAATTTCTGTCTCTCCATCACTTTTCATTCCCCACGACTCCGATCCATACATCACAGTTGGTACAATCACTTTCTCATATAGAACTCTCTTAACATTCATGCCCAACCCTCTATTTTTTACTACTCCCTTAACTGCCCCCAACACTTTGCAACCTTCATTCACTCTCTGACGTACATCTGCTTCCACTCCACCATTTGCTGCAACAATAGACCCCAAGTACTTAAACTGATCCACCTCCTCAAGTAACTCTCCATTCAACATGACATTCAACCTTGCACCACCTTCCCTTCTCGTACATCTCATAACCTTACTCTTACCCACATTAACTCTCAACTTCCTTCTCTCACACACCCTTCCAAATTCTGTCACTAGTCTGTCAAGCTTCTCTTCTGTGTCTGCTACCAGTACAGTATCATCCGCAAACAACAAACTGATTTACCTCCCATTCATGGTCATTCTCGCCTACCAGTTTTAATCCTCGTCCAAGCACTCGAGCATTCACCTCTCTCACCACTCCATCAACATACAAGTTAAACAACCACGGCGACATCACACATCCCTGTCTCAGCCCCACTCTCACCGGAAACCAATCACTCACTTCATTTCCTATTCTAACACATGCTTTACTACCTTTGTATAAACTTTTCACTGCTTGCAACAACCTTCCACCAACTCCATATAACCTCATCACATCCCACATTGCTTCCCTATCAACTCTTATCATATGCTTTCTCCAGATCCATAAACGCAACATACACCTCCTTACCTTTTGCTAAATATTTCTCGCATATCTGCCTAACTGTAAAAATCTGATTCATACAACCCCTACCTCTTCTAAAACCACCCTGTACTTCCAAGATTGCATTCTCTGTTTTATCCTTAATCCTATTAATCAGTACTTTACCATACACTTTTCCAACTACACTCAACAAACTAATACCTCTTGAATTACAACACTCATGCACATCTCCCTTACCCTTATATAGTGGTACAATACATGCACAAACCCAATCTACTGGTACCATTGACAACACAAAACACATATTAAACAATCTCACCAACCATTCAAGTACAGTCACACCCCCTTCCTTCAACATCTCAGCTTTCACACCGTCCATACCAGATGCTCTTCCTACTCTCGTTTCATCTAGTGCTCTCCTCACTTCCTCTATTGTTATCTCTCTCTCATTCTCATCTCCCATCACTGGCACCTCAACACCTGGAACAGCAATTATATCTGCCTCCCTATTATCCTCAACATTCAGCAAACTTTCAAAATATTCCGCCCACCTTTTCCTTGCCTCCTCTCCTTTTAACAACCTTCCATTTCCATCTTTCACTGTCTCTTCAATTCTTGCGCCAGCCTTCCTTACTCTCTTCACTTCTTTCCAAAACTTCTTCTTATTCTCTTCATATGACTGACCCAATCCCTGACCCCACCTCAGGTCAGCTGCCCTCTTTGCCTCACGTACCTTGCGCTTTACTTCCACCTTTTTCTCTCTATATTTTTCATACTTCTCTATACTATTACTCTGCAGCCATTCTTCAAAAGCCCTCTTTTTCTCTTCCACTTTCACCTTCACTCCTTCATTCCACCATTCACTGCCCTTCCTCATGTTGCCTCCAACAACCTTCTTGCCACATACATCACTTGCAATCCCAACAAAATTTTCTTTTACTAACTTCCATTCCTCCTCTAAATTACCAGTTTCTCTTACTCTCACCTCATCATATGCCATTTTCAACCTTTCCTGATATTTACTTTTTACCCCCGGTTTTATTAGCTCTTCAATCCTCACTACCTCCCTTTTACATCCACCTACTCTATTCCCCCACTCTTTTGCTACAACTAATTTTCCTTCCACCAAAAAATGATCAGACATACCGTTAGCCATACCCCTAAACACGTGCACGTCTTTCAATCTTCCAAACATTCTTTTAGTTACCAACACATAATCCATTAATGCCCTTTCTACTACTCTTCCATTTGCCACTCTTACCCATGTATACTTATTTTTATCTTTCTTTTTAAAGAAGCTAGCACCTATTACCATCTCTTGTTCAACACATATGTCTACCAGTCTCTCACCACTCTCATTTTCACCTGGTACGCCATACTTACCAATGACACCTTCTACCTCTCCAGCGCCCACTCTAGCATTCAAGTCACCCATAACAACTACATAATTCCTTCTACCCAGTCCTTCTACACACCTAGTTAAATCATTCCAGAACTCATTCTGATCTTCTTCACTTTTCTCACTACCTGGCCCATACGCACTGATAAACGCCCAACATTCCCTACCCAACCTAACCCTTACCCACATTAACCTAGATGATATCTCCTTCCATTCCACTACTTTACCTGTCATCCATTCACTCAGCAATAACGCCACACCCTCTCTCGCTCTTCCCCTTTCAATCCCAGACACTCTACCAGACATTTCACCAAACATCACTTCACCCTTTCCTTTCATCTTTGTCTCACACAAGGCCAATACATCCATCCTTCTACTTCTAAACATACTTCCAATCTCACATCTTTTACTCTCTATCGTACTACATCCACGCACATTTAAACACCCCAAAACTAGAGTGCGGGGAGCAGTCACTCTCCCCCCAGCTCCATCTACTTGTCGATGTCTCGCAGGAATTTTTTACAGGAGAGGGGGTTCCCAGCCCCCTCGTCCCGTCCCTTTTAGTCGCCTCTTACGACACGCAGGGATAACGTTGGCGCTATTCTAATTTTTATATGCCCCCGCGGCCACAGGGGGCATATATATATACTGTATATATATATATATATATATGTATATATATGTATATATATATATATATATATATATTGTATATATATATATATATATTTATATATATATATATATATATATATATTTGTGTGTGTGTGTGTGTGTGTTTATACATATATACTTATGATCAATATGTTGATTATACCTTATATAATATTTGCTTGCAATATAATTATGAAATATTTCAAATAATGGAAAAAATAACCGTCAAAATCAAATTTCACCTCGTCTTCCTGTCTCGGAAAAATATGCGCCCATGACTGATAATGGAATATCCGACATTTATTAGCTAAGATATAAACATAAGACGGAGAAAGGCTGGATATTAATAAACAATACCAATAGGTGAAACAAAACATGTATATACATATAACCTAATGATTGTGTTGACCCTGATTAAAAGCAATTTATTAATATTCATAAATGATGAGATCCTGTGCAAAAACGAGGGGGGTAATTTGAAACCAGGGGGGTAGCATAAAACCGGTTTCAAATTACCCCCGGGGGTAGCTTGAAACCGGTATCAAATTACCCCCCGGTAGTTTGAACCCGGTTTCAAATTACCGGGGGGTAAGATTTGGAGGGGGTAATTTGAAACCGGTACACCGGTGTAGGATCGATTTCCACAATTCGAACTCCAGGGAGACCTGGGTTCGACTTCGGGTTATAGGTAGGTTGGGATATGCCTTCTTTCGTCTATGTATGTATATATATATATATATATATATACGTGGTGTGTATATATACATATATAGATACTATATAAATATACATATACATCATATATATGTAAACATATATACATATATATATATATATGATGTATATGTATATGTATACAGTATATATATTTATATATGGACATATGTATATATATATATATATATATATACACGTTATATATACACGTGTATATATATATTTTTATATATATATATATATATATATATAGAGAGAGAGAGAGAGAGAGAGAGAGAGAGAGAGACACTGTATACATATACATATACATCAAATAATATATATATATATATATATATATATGTATATATATATATATATGTATAAAAGTAGATACTTATATATATATATATATATATATATGTTTTTTCAAAAAGGCCCATAAAAGAAACACAGGAAATATGAATAAATCACACTATATTTCGGTCAATAAACATCGACCCTCTTCAGGATGTAAAGTACAAGTGAGGCTTACAGTGGAGAGTGACGGTTTATATATGAAAGCAAAAGGGTGTGTTCAATTGTTCTATAGTTGTTATAATTGCTGGAAGGATTAGCCAAACATGGTTTGGCAACGCTATGTTGATGACATTTTCACATATTGGGATAATAGCTGGGGAGATTTCAATATATTTTTCAATAATCTAAATTCCCTAGTCCCTAGCATAAAATTTAAAACTGAATGGGAAAAAGATGGAAAATTAGCTTTTTTGGACATACTAATTATAAGGGAATCGACGGGGTATAATTTCACTGTGTATAGAAAACCAACTTTCTCTATTTCCTACATTCATTTCTTTAGTTATCACGACATTTCTGTAAAAATTGGAGTAGCTTGCAATCTATTTCTTAGAGGTTTGAGAATCTGTTCCCCAGCCTACCTAAATAAAGAATTTGAAATCATCCGTAAACAACTCGCCCAGCTATTCTACCCGACGTATGTCATAGAAAAGGCCATCAACAAAGCCAACACGATATATTATAAAGATCATGATGTTACTAACCAAAGAGATTTTAAAAATAAGATAAAACTCCCATATATAGAAGGTATTAAAAATATAACAAATCATATCAAAACTGAGAACCCCTTTGTTTTTTCATATCCAAAGACCATAGGAAGCGCCCTTATTAATGTTTATCAAAATAAAAGAGAGATAGAATCCGGCGTTTATAAAGTACCATGTAGGGATTGTGAAAAAGTATACGTTGGGCAAACTGGCCGTTCGCTATCTCAAAGATTATCCGAACACAAAAGATCTGTTAGATATGGGTATGAAAACTCGGGGATTTTCATTCACCTTAGGGATTTAGGGCACCAGATTAACTGGAGTGAGTCGTCTTTGCTTTTTAAGAGTACCTGTCCGTACAGAAGGAAAATCCTGGAATCAGCCATCATAAATCAATCAAACACAATGAACCTATGTGGGGGCCAATGGAAAGCTGACACAGTGGACAATACTCTTCTCAACCCTATCATTAAGAAGATAATCCACGGAGACCGACCACCAGACATGCATCAGAGGTCAAGACTTCCTCCAAGCGGCTCAACAATAAGAACACGCACCTGGATGTAATTAAATTTGGCTAATCCTTCCAGCAATTATAACAACTATAGAACAATTGAACACACCCTTTTGCTTTCATATATAAACCGTCACTCTCCACTGTAAGCCTCACTTGTACTTTACATCCTGAAGAGGGTCGATGTTTATTGACCGAAATATAGTGTGATTTATTCATATTTCCTGTGTTTCTTTTATGGGCCTTTTTGAAAAAACATGTTAAACTGTTCGATTACAGTTATAAATAAGACATATATATATATATATATATAGATATATATATATATATATAATAGATATATATATATATATATATATAGATATATATATATATATATATATATATAGATGTACTGTATATATACACATTAGTGTGTGTATCTGTTCTTGTATGCGCATGCGCATGCGCTCAAGCTACATCTTTCAATTACAAACTTCAAACAAGTTGTTTCCCTGTATTTATCTATCCCCGGTTCCACCTGAACGATTCCAGATCACGTCCCAGTTCTCCCCGGTCAGATTAGGTCAACGTGACGACGTCGTCTTCACTGCAATAGGAGGTGAGGGATCTCCTGTTCTCCTCACATCCTTTAATTCAGGATTTTTTATTGCCTCCTGGCTAGTACAGTGGTAACGTGTTTGTCTAGCGTTCGCATGGCAGCAGATTGATCCCTGCCCGGGATTGTAAGTTTATGCTGTTTACTGGGGAGGCCATTGCTGTGGTAGGGCACCACAGTTGGGGGTTGGGCTTGCCCGGCTGACAATCTGGTGAGCATCTATTCTAAAGGGAACTGGAGCTGAAACCAAACATCTTTAATTTAAACTATATTCTTATATCCTTTGATGCTTTAGAGAATTATTTATGAGGGGATTATCTAGTTGCTTTAGGAATTATTTCTATTATTGGTATTTAAATGGTCTAGTTAATTTAGCTTTTAGTTTTCCTAAAATAAAACGATACTACCATAATGATATATATATATTATATATATATATAATATATATATAGAGAGAGAGAGAGAGAGAGAGAGAGAGAGAGAGAGAGAGAGAGTGTGTTTATTTCTTTGTAATTTTACCTTATATACTTATATACCATATATATATATATATATATATATGCTCACCATAGGGAGTGGTTAGGTTCTATCTCTCCTACCGATCGCCATGGCTTAAGAGCTTTAGACTTTGCCTCTGAATCAGGCTGTGAGCAAATCATAAATGAAGCTACTCACAGGTCTGGTAATTGCTTGGACCTTGTATACACTGACTCCCCTGGCGTTATAACTGGTAAGGTTGGTTCTCCAGTCGGGACATCTGATCATGCCTTGATTTCATTATTAGTAAAGACTGAGCAGCCTGTCCCTGATATATCATATTCTTGTAAAATTTATATGAAATCCCAAGCAGACTGGAATGGGATTTTACATGATCTTTTGTGCTTGAATTGGTCACAATTATATAATAGTGTAGATCCTGTTGTCCCTTTGAATGAGAATCTAGTCAACATAATTGATAGGCGTATCCCTTCTCGTGTGCTAAGGTACCGAGTGAAGGACAAACCGTGGTTCAATGATGATTGTAGACGAGCTTTTTTGGAGAAGCAGGAGGCCTATCAACTTTGGAAGGGTAACAGATCAGATTTGACCTAGAACAACTATACTCAGCTTCGAGCTTTTGCTCAGAGAGTTTATGCCTCAACTGAAAAGGAGTACAATTTAACCATAAAAGAAACACTTTCTGGTACAACTCAGGAACATAAATGGTGGTCTACCCTTAAATCTGCACTCTTTGGTGTAGATGCAACAGTTCCTCCTTTACTTAAACCAGATGGCTCAGTCACTCACTGTCCAAAGGAAAAGGCAACCCTTTTGGCTGATGTTTTTGACAGTAAACAGAGTAATGAAAAACTTGAACTTCCTCATTCCTGTTTTCCTGAGGCTAAACTAACTAGTTTAGCTTTTCGATCTCGTGAGATTAAAGCTCTGTTGATGGACCTTGATGCTTATGGAGGTGTAGACCCAAATGGTATTTTTCCTTTGTTTTTTATAAAGACAGCAGATTTCTTAGCTCCAAAGTTATCTGTTATTTTGCGCAAGTTAGCAAGAAGAGGAGCTTTTAGCACTAGTTGGAGAATTGGTAATGTTACTCCTCTATGTAAATGTGTTTGTGGTAGCTCAAGTCCCACTGATTACCGCCCAATTTCCATAACTCCCATATTATCTAAAGTTTTTGAACGTCTTCTGGCTAAACGTCTTAATAGGTTTGCTGAAGGTAATCATCTACTCCCTAGTTTGCAATTTGGTTTTCGTAAAGGCCTTGGAGCATGTGATGCCCTTCTTACAATCTCCAATGCTGTACAGAAATCCCTTGATTGTGGTCGTGAAGTTCGTATGATTGGCCTTGATTTTAGTGCTGCCTTTGACCGTGTTAATCACGAAGCCCTTATTTTCAAACTGAAACAGTTGGGAGTGGGTGGGTCGTTTCTTGGCATTATTACTGATTTTTTAAGTAATAGATCTCAAAGAGTTGTTGTTGATGGGCACCATAGTGATTATAGGAATGTGATATCCGGTGTTCCACAGGGTAGTGTTCTTGGCCCATTACTTTTCATACTATATACACATGACATGTGGTTTGGCCTAGAAAACAAGCTTGTTGCATATGCAGATGATGCTACTCTCTTTGCATCAATTCCATCCCCTGAATGTAGATCTAGGGTTGGTGAATCCCTTAATAGAGATTTAGCTAGAATTAGTGCATGGTGCAAATTATGGGGTATGAAGTTGAATCCTAACAAAACTCAAAGTATGATTGTAAGTAGGTCAAGGACGGTGGTTCCTCAACATCCGGATCTCAGTATTGACAATGTTTCTTTAAATATGTATGACTCTTTCAAAATTTTAGGTGTGATTCTCGACAGTAAATTTACTTTTGAGAAACATATAAGGTCTGTCTCTTCTTCAATTTCACAAAAAATAGGCTTATTGAGAAAGTCTTTCAAGGTTTTCGGTGATCAATCTATTCTGAAGAAGTGTTTTAATTCTTTCATTCTACCTTGTTTTGAGTATTGTTCTCCTGTCTGGTCTTCAGCTGCTGATTCTCATCTTAATTTGTTGGACAGAAACTTACGGTCTATTAAATTTCTTATTCCTGATCTAGATATTAATCTCTGGCACCGTCGTTCAATTAGTTCATTATGTATGTTGCATAAGATTTTTCACAACTCTGACCATCCTTTACATTCAGATCTCCCTGGACAATTCTATCCTGTTCGTAATACTAGGCAGGCAGTTAATTCTAATAGCCAGGCCTTCTCCATCACGAGGCTCAATACTACGCAGTACTCTAGAAGTTTTATTCCATCTGTGACCAAGTTGTGGAATGATCTTCCTAATCGGGTGGTTGAATCAGTAGAACTTCAAAAGTTCAAAGTTGGAGCAAATGCTTTTTTGTTGACCAGGCAGACATAGTCTTTTTATAGTTTATTTATGACATATTTGTTTTTGATGTTGTTGATAGTTTATTATATGACATGTCTGTTTTGACGTTTCTTATTTTAGAATGATTTATTGTTAATTTGTTCTCTTCATTTATTTATTTCCTTATTTCCTTTCCTCACTGGGCTATTTTTCCCTGTTGGAGCCCCTGGGCTTATAGCATCTTGCTTTTTCAACTAGGGTTGTAGCTTGGATAGTAATAATAATAATAATAATATATATATGTGTGTGTGTGTGTGTGTGTATGTGTGTGCGTGTGAGTGTATCTTTGTACAGCTAATATTCGCTTTTGAAAACGTATTAGTATTGTTAAAAATTAAAAAATTAGAAAATGTTATGTTGATTATTTTCTGCTGAAAAATGATTATCAGAAATCATCAGAGACAAATTATGAGACTTTGTAATATGATATTTTTCTTCTGCAAAAGGAAAAATTACTGACTAAGAAAAGCTTATTAAAAGGGAAAATAAAAGTACATTTTTTTTCAAGAGAATATTAAAAATTACTCAGCCAATGAAAATAAAAGTCTAAATTTTTGTGAATAAGAAGCAGTTAATAATAAACGATTTATAGATGATAGAAGTTCTTTTGACAAAACTGTTCATCATTAAAGTAAAGTAAATTGAGAAAATAGTCTCTTACGGCGACACCAAGCAATTACTTTTGTACTGAAACCTACACTAAAAAGCGTATTCGTTACTTCTTCATATATGGAAAACCTTAAAAATCTTCAGTAATGAAAAACTTAAAAAAAGAAATTGCTGTTGGAATTACAAAGCCTTTAATGAAAATGTGCAATTATTACTCTGACGTGGTAATATTCATGTTCATAACCTTAATTACTCTACGTTCAATTAACATATTGCATTAGCCTCTCGAGGTAGGTAATCCCAAATGGTTTTCCTTAACCCACTGTTGATTCCAGAGGACATTTTGCGTGAATACACAAAGTTCAAACTTATGTAGAAATTAATGGGGAAGAAATGTTATATTTTTCTTTTCTTCCTTTCCAGTGGGCAGTCCTGTGAAAGCAAGGTTAATCTGATAAACTATAAGAGCTTAATTAAGGGTTGTGGTGGCCGATGTGGTAACATCACTGACTAGTGATTGCCAGACTGGGGTACGAGTCCCGCTCAAATTCGTTAGTTCCTTTGGTCGTTGCAACCTCACCATCTTTGTGAGATAAGGATGGGAGGTTTAGGGAAGCCTATAGGTCTATCTACTGAGTCATCTGAAGCTATTGCCAGGCCCTCCCGGGTCCTAGCTTGGGTTGAGAGTGGCCTTGGATTCTGATCATGTGTATATATGGTCAGTCTTTAAAGCATTGTCCTGCTTGATAGGGCAATGTCACTGTCCCTTGCCTCTGTCATCCATGAGTGGCCTTTAAACCTTTAAATCAGATTCAGCTCTATATGGCTCACACACACACATACACAAATACAGCCGTTTATGGTCGATTGCACTACAAAAGCCTCGGGTCTATTGTTTGGACAGTTTACATCACCACGTTGGCCAACTCCTGATTCTTCATCAAGGAAAAGTTTTGACTGATCACTCACAGTAACCAACTTAGTATGGGTGGACCTGACTAGTACAGCTTTTCTGATCTTGGTGATATGCAAACCCTTTCACCATGTTAAAGAATTCCCATTCGCAAACATACATATAAATATACACACGAAGATATATATATATATATATATATATATATCTTCTTCGACTAAAGCTTTTCCTGCTATGCAGGGTCGCTATTTCTAGAGAGCCCGTTTCAAGTTTTTCTATCTCCGATGTCCTCCATTGTGAGATATTTCTCCTCCATATCTGCTGTTACACACTCCGTCCACCTTCTCTTTGGTCCCCCCCCCCCCCTCCTCCTCCTACCTGGAACATCCATATGCAGCCTCCTCCTCCCAACATACTCCTGGTCTCTCTTCATTACGTTCCCAAACCATTGTAGTCTCTTTTCTTGGATTTTCTTTGACACTTTCTTTGACACCTCTGTAACCTTTGCTGTTCCCCTTACCAAGTCATTCCTAACCTTATCCAGTCTTTTGATCCCAGCCATCCATCTTAGCATTCTCATCTCTAACATTCATTTTCTTCTCAAAGATCTTTTTCATGGGCCAGGTCTCTGCACCATATGTTATGGCAGGTCTCACTACAGTTTTTCATTTATATATATATATATATATATATATATGTATATATATATATATATATATATATACATACATACATATATATATATATATATAAATATGTATATATATATATATATATATATATATACTTTCACATCTCGTCAATGTTTTTAATGATCAACTTTATTGGCCTTCCATCTGGATTTGGTTTCATAGCTATGATCTGCGATTGGCTAGTATGACTTCCACACCCACTCTCTCTCTCTCTCTCTCTCTCTCTCTCTCTCTCTCTCTCTTCATTACGTAACTAATATATATTAACATATACTTTCCTATTTCTCATTGTCGAAAAGAATCATTCAAAAGATCAGAGACTAACAAAACAGTTCAACTTCCTTTTCTATTACTTTGAGTGAAGGAAGATTCTTAGAATAATCATTATTTATCAACAAAATTATTATAATTTTCTGAAAATCAGGGCCTTTTTGTGAACACCATAATTAGTGCACATCTTGTATATTTCTCTATAAACCTTATACTATTTTTCAGTTATATTCATAAGTTAATTTTAACCATCTAACATTGATACAATTAGGTAGAAACATAGACTAATATACAAATACACAAAGAGTAAAACTGAACAGAGGATATAATATGCAAATGTCAATATGTTTTATCAAAAGAAAATTAATGAAACTTGAAAGAGAGTAGAAAGAATGCGAATGTCCCCGACCTTATGAGGTACCCTCAGGAGCCCCTTAGAGGAGTGACATTTCTAACGATTAAAAAATGTCAAAATCACCTGCTACGACATTCAGGGTAATTTATGGACCCCCAAATGGCAACAGTCTCATGTTTACCTGGCAGGAAGAGTCCTTCTGATTCCGGAGGGAATCACCTTCGCAAAACACAATTGTGAGAATCTCTGAGGACATTTCCCCAAAGATACGCGGAGCATGACGACCTGTGAGTTGGCAGATCCTCCAAAGAGAGATTTTAAATGTTTCTGTATTTTTCCTTCGGCGGATTTTAATGGGGAACTTTTCAGGACAACAGATGAGGATAAACAAGTCTTCAATAGGAGGGGGAAGAGAGGGAGTTGGGTAAGGGTAGCAGAGGGGGAGGGGGAGAGATCATTTAGATGGAAAGATGATTCGCTGGAATCGTATTAAAGTAGGAATTCCTGTTTGGAATTTTTGGAATTCTGTTTTCCGTCTGGGAATATTTGGAGCCATATTTCCCAGACACAGGCGTTGTCAGATATGTTGGTTTTTTAATTTTATTTTTTATATTTGTTTTCCATATGCATATATATATATATATATATATATATAATATATATTTACTAAATATAACCACACAATATATAAACGTGTACACATAATCTATATATATATATATATATATATATATATCCTGTATACAATTGTTGTTCAGTTCACTGTTTAATTGTAAGAACCCTCACATAATCCACCAAATTTCATCTATTTTGTATTTTATTCGGATCAACATGAAAAAAGAGGAATTTAATTCTTGAAATACAGTACGAGAGAGAGAGAGAGAGAGAGAGAGAGAGAGAGAGAGAGAGAGAGAGAAGCTGGTAAATCTTGTTACTTGAACAGTGTGCTTGCATATACAAAGAGGAAAAATTCATAATGACAATTCTTACTGTTAGATTCTAATCGTGTTTTTTCCCATTTTATGAAAATAATATATGATTATGAACTACTTATATTACAAAATAATTCTGTGGAATTCAGATGGAAATAAAAGGAACGAACTCTTGGGAAATGATTCACAAACTCTCTCTTCCATTAGTGACATTAACCTGGAACTTACTAATGCAACAACGTTAGTCTGTGAAAGTCATTATGATGCTAAAGCTTTTACGTAATGCACATATTTATCTCTCTCTCTCTCTCTCTCTCTCTCTCTCTCTCTCTGTCTCTCTCTCTCTCTCTCTCTCTCTCTCTCTCCACGAAAGAGAAGAAGGCGCTATTTCAATAACCACTTCAGAATTATTATTTATAATGTTATTTTAATTGTTTTCATTATTATTACGAAGTGTCTCTATTTTGACTTGCGTATGTATATACTGTAGATACCTTGCGATTTTCCCTATATCTATTTTGTAACTTTAGTGTGGGAATGCTCAAACATCTGAGCTTTCCTGTTGTCTTTAACTGTGAAAAAAGGTAAACAAACTCGTGAATTGTAAACATTGGTGAAATGCTAAAGAATATATATAAGTATATATATACATATATATAAATACATATATATGTGTATATATATGTATATACACATATATAATATATACATATGTATATATATATATATATATATATATGTGTGTGTGTGTGTGTGTGTGTATATGTATATATATGCATGTATATTATATATATTCTTTAACGTCTCGTCAATGTCTAAATATTTAGATAGATATGTACGCACATGTAAACCAACAGACAGATTCAACCCTTCCCAGTTTCCGAGTGTAGCTCTGGGGTACCCTGTCTCACCATAGTATGATCACTATCTCCCCCACCTTGACCGTGACTGGAATATATATATATATATATATATATATATGTATATATATATATATATATATGTATATATATATATATATATATATATATATATGTATATATATATATAGTATTCTACATAAGGAAAATTGAAAGTTGTGTATATGTAGAAATGCTCTACAGTTTCGTCCGCCAAAGGACCTCTTCTTGGAGCGTTTATTATGCATAATAAACGCTTCAAGAAGAGGTCCATTGGCGGACGAAACTGTAGAGCATTTCTACATATACACAACTTTCAATTTTCCTTATGTAGACTACTATGAATTGAGTTATCTTCGTGCTGAGGAAGATACCATGTGTATATATATATATATATATATATATATATATATATATATATATATATATATATATATATATATGATACACTATATAGCCAAACACTTCTCTCTCTTTCGGTGTCAGTGACGTTAGATGTCAGGATACCAGATAACTCATAACCAATATCTCTCTCTCTCTCTCTCTCTCTCTCTCTCTCTCTCTCTCTATATATATATATATATATATATGCGTGTGTTTGTGAATTCTAAGCATCCAGATAAGATGATAAAAATAATAATGTTAATAATAAATCATTCATTCCAACCAACCCAGCTGCATTTGAAGCATAACATTTTTTTATCCTTCCTCCGAAGGACAAGAGTCTACTTTACTCTTCTTCTTCTCTTCAATCCATTTGCCCATTGCTTCCATTCCTCCGAAGGACAACGCCCAACCATCATTCAACAGCCCTCCTCAAAGCTTCGATTTCCCTTCTGCACCTCAGTACATTTCCTAACTGCATTAATCAAAGGAAGGGAGGAATCCAAATGGTCACATATCTTTGGATTCCCCAAGTGCCGTCTCGCTCGCGGTGGCCAAAGTGAATTCAATTCCAGACGATGATTCAATTTGCATTTGTTGCTGAATACAATTGGTGGAGGAGGAGTTTTGAATTTACTTCCATTCGGACGCTGGAGGATTACATTAATAGTAAGGGTTGTTGTGGCTTGTTGGTAACATACTTGTCAAGTGATCGCCAGACTGGGGTTCGAGTCCTGCTCAAACAAACTCTTGGGTAGTGTCCTGCTTAATAGGGCATTGTCACTGTCCCTTGCCTCTGCCATTCATGAGTGGCATTTAAACCTTTGAGGAAATGAATGAAGAAACTCTCCATCTCTATGATTTTGAGGTTTTCAAGGGAAATTCAATGTATGTATATTCTTGCGAAGCTGGTGTAGAGTAAATACAGTAGTTTATTAATGATTTTATTTGAATTTTCTCGTAAGATGAGTTCTCGTGTAGAATCAAGCTTATATTTTATAAGGTATTGCGTCATGTTTGTGAGAAAATATGCAATATACCATGTGCTCTGCATTTTCCAAAAAAACTTAGTGATATGATATTCTCTTTTTTTTTATTTTGGGGACAAAGGGTGGGCGGAGCTAGATAAAGGAGAGAGCCATCTGGCGTTGCGTGAATACACGTCGAGAGAGCAATACTTGGTAGCTTTGACGCCTGAGCTCGGGCCCCACGCTTCCAGACCTCAGTCCTGGAATCTTCTGGAAGTAGCAAAAATTCCCTCTCTATCCCTACGAGTACCTATAGTGTATTCTTTCCTAAGTGACTCTGTGCCCCAAAGCAAATTGTGTGTTGAAAAGATACGTATGACGAAACGGTGATCTTGAATTTACTGTATTGGGGTGAGTGCTGGCATTGTGTAAAGTTTTTGTAACTGGCCCTTTAGGAAGGTCTTAGGTATTTGTATTGTGATCTGGTTATCTATTTTTATTAAGTGTCAAGCTTAAATATTTTATTCAGATTTAATTTCAAGTGAAATAGTTGATTGTATAATTTTTGTAAGTGTTATTTCTTTTTTCTTAGTCTAAGGATTATTCAGATTTAACATTTAAAGTCAAGTCATATAATTTTCAGATTGTAGAATTTTTGTCTTATTCTAAGTTTTGTTCAGACTTAATATTTCAAGTGATTTATTTTTTTATTATGTAAATTCTTTTCAAAGTGTCGAATATATTTATTTTTGTAAAGAGTGTATTATTCCAATCACCATTGTATAGAATAGTTACGCTCGTACTCTGTTAATGAACGTTAGTAAGTTTATTCGTTAGAATAATTACCCCATTTGGTTTTGAGTGTACTTTGAGAGACCTTTTGGTTATTCAGTGTTTGATATGTTGCTATCTTGGAGTTATTAAACTGGCTCAGAGTTCGTGCATTAGTATTTTAAAGTGTAACAGTTTTAATGTAAAAGCAAATAGGTGAGTTTGGAATTCGAGAGGTTGATTAACTAGCCAGTCGAAGTGTATAATATATTTTATGTTCAGTTCCCAGTCACGAGCCATAGTATAATATATTTTCGGTGCTCAGACCCGCGAGCCATCATATAAATATATATATATATATATATATATATATATATATATATATATATATATATATATATATATATGTGTGTGTGTGTATGTGTGTGTGTATGTATATATAAATATACTGTATATGTAAATATATACACTGTATATATATGAATACATACATATATATATATATATATATATATGTATGTATGTATATAGTATATATGTATATATATATGTGTGTGTGCGCACGTGTATGTGTGTGTGCGCGTGTATGTGTGTGTGCGTGTAGTTCTAATATATGTACATAGAGTTTAAATATCTATGATTTAGAGGTAAGATTAAATCGATGGATATATCAATTATTTACTAGTGATGAATTCAAGAAACAAATAAATAAAAAAAAAGAATAAAAGAAATCCAAAGTAACGCAAAACAAAATGCAACAAATGAATTCATCGTTTTTTTTTTTTTTTTTTTTTTTTTTTTTGTCAAAGATAGAAAATCCACCAAATTTCTTATATTCCGGTTTTATACAAATCCTAATAGTAACTTTTCTTATCAGTTGAACATGGAAGTTGAGAGCAGTTAGGAATTAGATGAAAGTTAGCAGCAGTGTAAAGAGTCTGATTGGTTATTTAAAGGTTTAAAGGCTGCTCATGAATAGCAGAGGAAAGGACAGTGACATTGCTTTTCAAGCAGGACAATGCCCCAGAGACTGTCCCTATATATACATGATCAGCGCCAAAGCCCCCTCTCCACCTAATCAAGGAACAGAAAGGGCAAGACAGTGGCTGCTGATGACTCAGCATATAGACTTATAAGCTACCCCAAACCCCTTAGGTCACAAGGATGGTGATGTTGCAGTGACCAAAGGAACTAATGAGTTTGAGCGGAATATGAACCTCAGTCTGGCGATCACCAATCAGGGACGTTACCACACAGGCCACCATTAGTCATTTCCATAAATAATTGAAGGTCAGTTGAATAAAGAGAAAATAACTTTTGCAGAATCATTTCAGCGACGACTTTGCAAATCCAACAGTAATTAGATTCTGAAGAACACTGGACAGTTTTTCATTTGTCCAGATTTTAAAGGTTTATCATTTATGGAGAAATAACGAAAGCTAAAGGAAACGACAGAGTTTTTCATTGCAATTTCCAGTACAGAGATAATTGCTTGGCATCGCCAAAGAAGAGTTGCCAATTTCCCTTCGGTAAAACTCAAATATTTTCCCGTTTCAATTTTGAATTTTCTTTTCATTTCTTTTCCTTTTGCTGTTGAAAATTTTGCTATTTTTTATGAGTATTTAGAAGTAATAGTAATGCTGTAAAGGCATTATTATTATTATTATTATTATTATTATTATAATAATATAATATGATATATTATAATATGATATGATATAATATAAACCTTTTTAAACTTGCTATCTCATATTTTATACTATTTGAATTTTGTGTCATTCTTGCTTCTAACTGTCTGTGTTTAAGCTCGTTGTCTTGTTGATTAAACTGAGTTGCATTCAACTCGCTTCTCTGTTGGAACCTAACAGACACGTTGTCATAATTCCGTAAGCTTTAACCCTTTGGTAATAAGCTGGATTGCAGAAATATTATCAAGTATTGCCATATTTACTACTGATATTACAAACTGTTTCAGTCTTGAAAAATTTGTGTTGGACTGGCAACGTCCCTGACTGGTGATTGCCAGACTGGGGTTCGAGTCTCACCCAAACTCTTTAGTTCCTTTGGTCGCTCTAACCTCACCATCCTTGTGAGCTAAGGATCTGGAGTTTTGGGGAGCCTATATGTCTGGAGTTTTGAGGAGCCTATATGTCTACCTTGCAGAATCATCACCAGCCATTGCCTGGCCCTCTCTGGTCCTAGCTTGTGTGGAGAGGGGGATTGGGCACTGATCATATATAGATATGGTCAGTCTCTAGGGCATTGTCTTGCTTGCCAGGGGAATGTGACTGTCCCTAGACTCTGCCATTCATGAGTGGCCTTTAAACTGCATTTAGAAAAGCTTTGCCCAAAAGGAATCGCCAATTGCTGTTTCACGTTTATAGCCAATATTTTGCGAAATTACAAAGATTTTGGGAATTATCTCTATTTACTGGATAATTCAGTGATTATGCTTATTAACTGAAGTTTCCGTTAGTATGCAAACTTACTAGGAATTGTATTTAATACAGGATTTCGCATATTAATGGTAACACACACAAATATATATATATATATATATATATACATATATATATATATATATATATATATATATATATATATATATATATATATATACAGCATTATATATATATACATATATATATAATTTATATATATAGATAGATATATATATACACACACACATATATATATACATACACATACATATACCAAGGCACTTCCCCCAATTTTGGGGGGTAGCCGACATCAACAAGAAACAAAACAAAAAAAGGGGACCTCTACTCTCTACGTTCCTCCAGCCTAACCAAGGACTCAGCCGAGTTCAGCTGGTACTGCTAGGGGACCACAGACCAACCTCCCACATTTTCCACGACAGATGAAGCTTCATACTGCTGAGTCCCCTGTTGCTGCTACCTCCGCGGTCATCTAAGGCACCGGAGGAAGCAGCAGGGCCTACCGGAACTGCGTCACAATCGTTCGCCATTCATTCCTATTTCTAGCACGCTCTCTTGCCTCTCTCACATCTATCCTCCTATCACCCAGAGCTTTCTTCACACCATCCATCCACCCAAACCTTGGCCTTCCTCTTGTACTTCTCCCATCAACTATTGCATTCATCACCTTCTTTAGCAGACAGCCACTTTCCATTCTCTCAACATGGCCAAACCACCTCAACACATTCATATCCACTCTAGCCGCTAACTCATTTCTTACACCCGTTCTCTCCCTCAACACTTCGTTCCTAACCCTATCTACTCGAGATACACCAGCCATACTCCTCAGACACTTCATCTCAAACACATTCAATTTCTGTCTCTCCATCACTTTCATTCCCCAGAACTCCGATCCATACATCACAGTTGGTACAATCCCTTTCTCATATAGAACTCTCTTTACATTCATGCCCAACCCTCTATTTTTTACTACTCCCTTAACTGCCCCCAACACTTTGCAACCTTCATTGACTCTCTGACGTACATCTGCTTCCACTCCACCATTTGCTGCAACAACAGACCCCAAGTACTTAAACTGATCCACCTCCTCAAGTAACTCTCCATTCAACATGACATTCAACCTTGCACCACCTTCCCTTCTCGTACATCTCATAACCTTATTCTTACCCACATTAACTCTCAACTTCCTTCTCTCACACACCCTTCCAAATTCTGTCACTAGTCGGTCAAGCTTCTCTTCTGTGTCTGCTACCAGTACAGTATCATCCGCAAACAACAACTGATTTACCTCCAATTCATGATCATTCTCGCTTACCAATTTTAAACCTCGTCCAAGCACTCGAGCATTCACCTCTCTCACCACTCCATCAACATACAAGTTAAACAACCACGGCGACATCACACATCCCTGTCTCAGCCCCACTCTCACCGGAAACCAATCGCTCACTTCATTTCCTATTCTAACACATGCTTTACTACCCTTGTAGAAACTTTTCACTGCTTGCAACAACCTTCCACCAACTCCATATAACCTCATCACATTCCACATTGCTTCCCTATCAACTCTATCATATGCTTTCTCCAGATCCATAAACACAACATAAACCTCCTTACCTTTTGCTAAATATTTCTCGCATATCTGCCTAACTGTAAAAATCTGATTCATACAACCCCTACCTCTTCTAAAACCACCCTGTACTTCCAAGATTGCATTCTCTGTTTTATCCTTAATCCTATTAATCAGTACTCTACCATACACTTTTCCAACTACACTCAACAAACTAATACCTCTTGAATTACAACACTCATGCACATCTCCCTTACCCTTATATAGTGGTACAATACATGCACATACCCAATCTACTGGTACCATTGACAACAAAAAACACATATTAAACAATCTCACCAACCATTCAAGTACAGTCACACCCCCTTCCTTCAACATCTCAGCTTTCACACCATCCATACCAGATGCTTTTCCTACTCTCGTTTCATCTAGTGCTCTCCTCACTTCCTCTATTATAATCTCTCTCTCATTCTCATCTCCCATCACTG